>NW_015113529.1:18365-19299 GCF_001443285.1 Poecilia latipinna | reverse complement strand
ATGGATGGATGGATAATGGATGGATGGATGGATGGTGGATGGATGGATAATGGATGGATGGATGATGGATGGATGGATGGATGATGGATGGATGAATGATGGATGGATGAATGGATGATGGATGGATGGATGGATGGATGATGGATGGATGATGGATGGATGGATGATGGATGGATGATGGATGGATGGATGATGGATGATGGTTGGATGGATGGATGATGGATGGATGATGGATGGATGGATGATGGTTGGATGATGGATGGATGGATGGATGATGGTTGGATGAATGGATGATGGATGGATGAATGGATGATGGATGGATGGATGGATGGATGATGGTTGGATGGATGGATGATGGTTGGATGGATGGATGGATGATGGTTGGATGAATGGATGGATGGATGATGGTTGGATGGATGGATGATGGTTGGATGGATGGATGGATGGATGGATGATGGTTGGATGAATGGATGATGGATGGATGAATGGATGATGGATGGATGGATGGATGATGGTTGGATGGATGGATGGATGATGGTTGGATGAATGGATGGATGGATGATGGTTGGATGGATGGATGATGGTTGGATGGATGGATGGATGATGGTTGGATGGATGGATGGATGGATGATGGTTGGATGGATGGATGATGGTTNATTGATGGATGGATGGATGGATGGATGGATGTATGGATGGATGGATGATGGATGGATGGATGGATGGATGGATGGATGGATGGATGATGGATGGATGGATGATGGATGGATGGTTGATGGATGGTTGATGGATGATGGATGGTTGATGGATGATGGATGGATGGATGGATGGATGGATGGATGGATGGATGGATGGATGGTTGATGGATGGATGGATGATGGATGGTTGATGGATGATGGATGGTTGATGGATGATGGATGGTTGATGGATGATGGAT
>NW_015113529.1:6976-14618 GCF_001443285.1 Poecilia latipinna | reverse complement strand
TAACACTGTTAGCACCGAGGCAATCAGTGTGGGTAAGATATTAATTCCTCAATGATTTCATTTTACTAATTAAATATAAATTTTGAAAAGTATGTGAATCAATTAGCTCTCCTGTTGCCATGGTCACCATATCAGCTCAGTCTCATTTAAAACTTATTCATCTTGAGTTTATTTACAGTTGGCAAACAACTATTGGTGGGCAATAAATGGTACACATTAATAAGTTAAATTAACCACTCACAAACTAAATCAACTGTCTTCTCCAAATTACGAAAGGAATAAAACCATAAACATTTGATAGTCTAGAAAACAACAATCTACAATAAAAGCCTCTCTGATCTGTGTTTCTATTTTTATCACTTGAGATGATTTGACTTGAACTGCATCACTACGCGGCTTACAAACTAAAATGGCTGCTCTACTGTTCTACATTTAGCAGTTTGAAGTGTTGATGGTCAGCTGGAGGAGAACCAGCGACTGTCGCCTCATCGCTTAAGTTCCACAGGAAGTGAACGGAGAGAAACATTTCTGTTAACTTTTAAAACAAAATGGCTTCCTTTAAACCTTCCTGAGCATAAAAACATGCAAACTGAGAATCTCCAGACATGTTTGGTTTGAGGCAGTAGAACATTTTTTAGGAAACATGAAATCAGGGCATTTTATGATGTGGGCAGTTACCCAGGGCTGTGTCAGAAAGGGGCGGGGCATCTAGTTAAATCTAACCTGCACAGGTTTGTTGCTGCCTGTGTAGTGGAGTTAGCTTCTCTTAGTCCCTGCTGCTTCCTACTGCAAAGAAAATCTGATGGTTTCTTGCATTTTATTTGGTCGGAGTGCAGCAGGAGGCGGGGCTTGTATAGAGCTCCATTCCTGAAAAAAACACGGCTGCGTATATTTTTATATTTCCAGTTAACAAAGTTAGGGATAATGATAAATCCCAGATTAATCAGAGTGATTAATCCAATTAAATGTTTTAGTTGACTGAGAGCACCGATTTTACCCTCCATTGGTTAACTCAGCGCACAAGTCTCACCAAGATTTGGTCTCATCCCTACTGCAAGTATGCCAGTTCACTTTAAATAAAACAAAACTTGTTTACAAATAACTTTTCAGCAAGAAATAAGAGCTTGTTTTGAGTCAATAATTCCTTAATATTGAATTAAAAAATTCTGGTTTTGCTGTCAGATTATTTTATTAATATGAAAAAAATGTTGTAAGTGAAATAATCTGCCAGTGGGACTGGAACCTTTTAAATCAACTTTAAGAACATATTTCAAGTTGAAAAGTTATTCCTAAATTAGCTTTGTTTTTAAGTGTACTAAGATATTTACACTAGAAACTAAAATAGTTGGTAGGATTTTGTTTTTGCAGTGTAACTTTGTGCCTCGTCCTTCAGTCAAATATACATTTTTGGTGTTTTTTGTTTTTATTGGACATGAACAAAAATCTGAATCTGTAATTTTTTATAGTTGATTCAAATTTCTGTAGGTTTCAAAAGAAAAATGTTGAAATGAAAGAAACGTCTGTCCGTCTTTCTGCTTTAAATGTACAACAGACACACTGTAAAAACTGAAATCATGTCTCTTACGTACGTTGAAGACATCTGATTGGCTCTGGTGACTGAAAAACAGGAGAAGAGAAAACATGGTGACCAGAAACCTGGAAAATAAAACTATAAACACGATTATCTGAACTTTTAACACGGAGAGAAAAAAAAGAGTCAGAAAAATACAGCAATAAACATTCAATCAGTTTATCAGTCTATTGATCGATCAGTTTATCAGTCTATCGATCGATCAGTTTCATTCTCGTTCTGTTTTACTGCTGCAGTTTAAAGCTGCAGCTCTGCTAACGCCTCGGTTCTACAGGAAGCTACGTTTCCTCAGTCAGTCGAGTTTCAAACCAAAGTTCAACACATCAAATTCAAATCAGTTTCATTACAGCATCAAACACTTAAAAATGTTTACGTTGTTTTTAGTTTTTACCTGTTTTTGATCTCACCACTGCGAATTTACTTCCCCCACGCTGACTGCCAACAAAGAATTACGATGTCAGAAACAAATCTAATAAATGTTCCAACTGATTTTCTGTTTCTACTTAAAAAAAAGTTTAAATGTTTCAGATCAAACAAACATCTGATGGAAGAAATCTCTTTATTTGGCTCATGATGTGTGAGATTCCTATCAGTCAATATTGATAATTATTGATTAATTATTTGTTTTAAATATCTGAAATAAAACCAAAGCGTGTCACGGTCTTTCTGTTATACTTAAAACTGCCACCAAGGAAAATAACTTTTATTCTTTCAGAGGAAGAATCTGTGAACAGACGAGGTCAAAGTTGAACTTTCTGGAAGAGCATCCCGTCACTTCTGCTGAAAAACATGGCGGTGGCAGTATGATGATCTGGGAACTGGAAGGAAACATGAAATCTCTACCAGAAAATCCTGAACATGTTGGAAGTGAAGCCAACATGGCCGAACTAGAACCAAGATGGCCGAAGTGAAGCCATTTTGTGAACTGAGGGTCTCTTGATGTTTTGTTCGTTTCAGATTCTTTAATCTTTAGTGAAGTTTTTATTTTTACGTTTCATGTTTTTCTGTTTCACTTTAGGTCGGATCGGATCGAGCATCTTTTTATTTTAAGTCGTTTTTCTTCCGCTCATCTCTGCATGACGTTAAAATGTTCTTGTTGATCTGAAACATTTAAATATAAAACATAGAAGCAGAAGTAAAAGTATTTAAAGGAGCCAAATACTTTTTTACAGCATTGAACCAAAACTATTTTTATCATGTTTTTTTCTCTTGATACTCACAAGATCTGGGGGTCATAAATCTGAGACTCTGCATGAATTATGGCTGCAAAACGGAAAAACATTATGAGGTATTGAAAAACTGATAGAAACCACTGGAGACGGAGGATGGATGGATGGATGATGGATGGATGGATGGATGGATGGATGGATGATGGACGGATGATGGATGGATGATGGATGGATGGATGGATGGATGGATGATGGATGGATGGATGGATTGCACATAGTAAAAAATAAACAATAAAATTTTAACATTCAAATTTTTGAAAAATGAAAAGAAAAATTTTTATCATTAAACTTCTAATATAAAATTTTCATTTATTTGCTCTTTTCATTTGAACATATAACTTTAAAACACATCTTAGTTTTATATCTTTATTATATTTGTCCAGTTTATGTTTTTAAGTGTATTGCTTTATCATTTAAGTAGCCAACGGTAACCAGTCCCAGTATTATTTTTTACAGTGTGCAGGTTGATCCTGATGTTTATGTTTTCCACTTCAGGAATATAGATCAAAATTAATTATGATTTCTCAGTTCCCAAAATGTCGGGTTAAGTGATTATTTTTCGGGCAGCTGAGGTTTTTCCAAAAAGCGTTTTGTTAACGGCAGAAGGTTAGTTTAACCAGATTAAAGAATTCATATTTTTTAGTGTAGAACCATCTTGAATGAATGGACGCAGTGATGAAGTCAGATTTAAAGCTTTGAGGCGCAGAGCGTCAGACTTACTGGATTTCTTTCTGCAGCGCAGACAGAGCAGCGACAGCAGGCTTAGCGACAGCACTGCGGCCGCAGACAGCGCCGCCGCCAGCGGCTCCGAGTCGCCCATCGGACCTGCAGCACCAGCAGATAAACGGGTCGATCTGGGCCGGTCAGCAGGCTTCCTGTCAGCGAGGCAGAGCTTCACAGGATGTGGTCGGCTCAGAGAAAACCGAGAGCGGCTCGGCCTGCAGGACTCACCGTCAGCCAGGAAGCAGCACAGCGCTCACTGGGTCCCAGAAAACATCTGCAATGACACACACACACACACACACACACACAAACACACACACACACACACACACACACACACACACACACACACACAACACCTCAGTTCACAGTAAACCTAATTTCTGAACTGTGACTTTTTAATTAATATTCAGGAGTTATTGGCTTAAAACAAACTGTTATTTCTTTCTGAAAAATTACTTTCAGTTTTGAGATATTTGCAGTAAAAACTGGACAAAAATACTTGGAAAGATTTTGTTTTCAGAGATATTAAAGTTTCTTTTGTTAAACTGATTCTTAATTATTTAGTTTAAAGTTCATTTGGGTCTAAATTTATGGCAATGAATGGTTACCGCTTAACAGATATTAAAAAAATAATGATCCTAATTTTGGCGAAAGCTTCAGACAGGTTTTAAGTCCTGAGCCTGAAAACTGACATCACAAACAATCTCCATTTTATGTGAGCAACAGAAAAAGTCATAACAAAATTCTGATATTTAACAACCTGAAAACCTTCAATACTAAAGCGGAAGACAGATTTTGTAAACGAAACATCATTATTTTCTGTTTGACATGAAATCAGAGAAAAAATTCCTTGTTTTAAGTTTCTAAATGACAAAAATATTGAGAGAAAAGAATATTTAAATACTGAGTTTTGGTGTGAAATGTGTTCATCAACAACAGAACTGAAAACCTGCTAAAGATGGCGGCCGAGTCTCAAACTATCATGGCTGAAAAGCTGCTCCGACAGGAAGAAGCCAAATAAATGGAGAAAACCTCGTTACAGGAACAATAAATTCATTTAGTCTGATTAAACTAGAGAATGGAAACATTTAGCCGTAATGGAGCTCCATACATTTGACAGAATGAGGGGAAAAACTGATGCTTCATAAAACGAAGATCATTTTATGTGGAAATATTGAAATAAGTTAAAGCCTGGACACAAATTGATCTTTCAAATAAACAATAATCAAACCACCAAATTAATCAGACGTTAGCTTAAAGACAAGAAAAATCACAAAGTCCTGATTTCTGTGGAAACGTTGAATCAGACAGACCGCCTCAGCTGCAGCAGCAAACTACAGAAAAGACAATTTTACTGAATTTTAAGCTACTAAACTTTGGACACTTGAAGAAGATGGTGATGAAGGTGCGTTTGTCGACAGGATGATAAAACTTTTCTCCTATTTAAGAAAACTAATCACACGATGGATGGATTATAGGCAGCAGCTCCATAACGCAAAGCACAGCAGGATGAAAATGATCTGATGACCATTTCAACCTGCAGAGAAACGACCGATTTTCTGAGAAAACTCAAAGTTTCAGATCAATAAATCGGGTTTACTTGTACAGCAGGTTTCAGCAGCTGTTCGCCCGTCACTGATGATCCTATTTTATGAATCATATTGAATCTGGTTTGGCAAAATTAGGTCAGAAAAGCACCAAGACTAATAAATAAATATAAATAATAATTTACTTCCAGATTTTTTTACTTGCTGCAACATCAACTACCCTTCACAAATAAAGCTGAACCTGAAGTTAATAATATTGTTTTTGTCTCATTATTCTGATGTTTGGAAAATCTAAATATTTTTAGGCCAACCTGACCCAAACCAGGACGGCGGGTTTGATTTAATGTCAGACACAAAAAGCTGATGCTGTTTTTTAGGGTTAACCTCAACCTGTAAACACTGTATAAAATACGTTTAGCTTCAGTTTTATTTTAAAGGGAAAAAGCTACTAAAATCCTTAGCTTAAAAAGCTGCTTTAGCTCCTGCTAAATGCAGTAAGCTAGTTGTTAGTCAATATCTAGTTTTACTTTAAGTGTCTTAGAAACAGAATTATGTTTGAACATTTCAAGTTTAGTTGCCATTTATATCACAAAGAGCCAAACAGTAAAACAACAAGGTTTACTAAATGTAATAGCAACTAGCCTAGCTTAGCTGATTGGATTAGCTTAGCTTGATTTTGTGTTTTAGTATTTAATCAATGATTATTAGCATAGTAATGTATAAAGACACTCAAAAGCATTCTGTTTAAAAGGAAAGTTAAACATTAAGTTTTATCATTTTTAAAGTAGTATAACAAAATGATTTCAGTTAAATATAACTTTCCTGAGGTTTAATTTCCTAGATTTAAGAAGTTTCAGTAAAATGTTCAATAACTTTAATTAGTAACTTTAATATATCTAATCAGTCCCCACTGTCAAAATATTGTCTGGAATTGGTTGTTAGAGGATTTCTGGATTATTTTGGGACAGAAAACTGAGCCAGATTAAATTGAATGAATGTAAACTGCAGCACAGATTAAAGTTCAAGTAGAAAAACACTTTGGGGGTAAATATTTACTTATTTTACAAAGAAATATTATTTTAAAAATTATTGTGAAATAATTGACAAAATAGACTAACTTATAAACTTATAAAGCCGATCAGTAATTGAAAACGTTTTAAAACTTCAGCACAGATTTTGTGTGAACTCTTTGAAACATGAAGCAGCTATTTTTACTCACTGATCATAATTTTCCTTAAAGTTTGTTTGATTTTCTCGACCGAAGTCGGGTTCTGGTGGAGAGTCGCTCTGCAGTGGGCGGAAAGTTTTCCATCACAGATTGTTTGCTGCTGGTTTTACAGAGAAACTTTATGATGTTTTGCTCTAACCGGAATCAGACGCAACTCTGATAAAAGTAGCAAAATATTAAATTACTGTACATCTGACCTCAATCAATCAGGTTTAGATGCGGCCATATTTGTTCCTGTTTGGGAAACTCACAAAAACAAGTCGGAGGTCTGAACACATGGTTCTAAATTTACTGATTTATCTGCATGGCTGAAATAAAATGTTATTTCTTCATGAAGTTCTTACCAGTTTCATTACATTATAAGTGTGTGTGTGTGTGTGTGTGTGTGTGTGTGTGTGTGTGTGCGTGTGTGTGTGTGTGTAACCACGCTGGACTCTGAGTCCTAAATGCTGTTTTCTCTCCTAGTTCAGGTCTGCTGCAGTATTTCTCCGTAAAGTCAATAAATATTGTAAATCATAAATACTTCAGCTTCTGCTCTGCATGTTTGTTGATTTTATTTTATTATTCTTGTTTAGTTTATTTCCCTCCATTTGTCCAATGCTTTATTGGTAAACAATAAAAGTATCACTAATGCAAACTAACATTTTAATATTATTTTATGCCTTTTAGTTTAATGAACTGAGATTATTTAAATAAATCATGATTGTAAATATTTAAAGTATTATAGCTATGATATTGGTAAAACTTTAATTTCACTGCGTTTATCTGACAGATGGGATGAAAATCACCCTATGTGTTTTAAGACATCAAAGTTGATGTTTTTTATTTGTCCTCTTAAATATTGATAAAGTTATGAAAAATCATAAAGAATGAAAGTAGTTCTCATCTGAGAAACAAACTTTTAAGATGTGTGAATAGATTTACCTGAACTGTTTATTGGAGATTTTTGAAAAACATCTGAGCAGGTGAACAAAAGCCTGTCAGACTGACAGCAACAAATATAAATATAAATATAAATATAAATGGTTTCTGTTACCTTCAGAGATCCAGCCGCCTTCATTCTTCACTGTTTTGTTCAGCAGGTTGACTGTCAGCTCTGCTTCCTGTTTCAGCGTCTCCCCACATCCGGCGCTTTGTGGTTTCCACTGGTCACAGAACAAAACTAATGAGCTGCAGGGCCAGGCCCCTCACTTTATTATCTTTATTTAGATTGTTTCTGCCAGGCCCCTCACTTTATTATTTTTATTTAGATTGTTTCTGCCAGGCCCCTCACTTTATTATTTTTATTTAGATTGTTTCTGCCAGGCCCCTCATTTTATTA
>NW_015113529.1:0-3379 GCF_001443285.1 Poecilia latipinna | reverse complement strand
ATTTAGATTTTTACTTGCTCATTTTACAGTCATTCCTGCTAACCAGGGCCAGAACACAACGTTTGCTCTAAAGCAGCTTCTATTCCAACATTGTCTTTTATTTTAACAGGACAAACTTCAATCACTTCAACACTGGAGCTCAACTTGGGTTGCTAGGTAACGGGCTGGGCTCCTCTGGGGTTGCTAGGTAACGGGCTGGGCTCCTCTGGGGTTGCTAGGTAACAGCCTGGGTTCCTCCTGATTTGTGGCGTTTGTTTCTAAAGCTTTTTGAAACAGCTCGTCTTCCAGATATTAAAAAACATAAATTTACTATC
This sequence comes from Poecilia latipinna, assembly GCF_001443285.1. NCBI lineage: Eukaryota > Metazoa > Chordata > Actinopteri > Cyprinodontiformes > Poeciliidae > Poecilia > Poecilia latipinna. Next base: position 3,065 of record NW_015113529.1, on the reverse strand, counting down.
AAAACACAGCTGGGTGTTATTCTAAGTGATTTGCTTGTTTTTAGGTGCTGTTGAAACTCAAATGGAGGAATAAAAATGTGCAAAATGTGAAATTCCCCTTCAAGACTCTCAACGATGACCAAATGTGACGACAGATTGTTCTTGCCTGAGCTCCTGTCAGTACTGATATATGTCACACTTTTCTGATTTTTATTAGTAAAATAGGTTTCAAATAATTTATTTTCCTTCTATTTCACGTTGATGCGTTACTTTGTGTTGGTGTGTCATATAAAACTGGACTGCAATGCTTTGAAGTTTGTTTTTAACCTGACAAAATGTGAAACACTCGAAGCAAGATGGCTGAGAAACACACAAGCAGCCATTTTCCCCACGCAGACCAAGAGAAGATGACACACTTTCACAAGAAACCAGAAGCTTTGATCATGATGTGAAGAAAAATGAGATGGGGGACAAGAAGAGAAATGGCGTCTGCAGGAGAAACTTTGATTTTCAGAAGCCTCAGCAGAGAAGATAAAAGCAGAGCTTTGGACAAAAAGGTCAAGAATGACCTCAGAAAGTCTTTGCTCAGAAGAGGAACGAAACCGTCAAAGAGACGGAAAAAGAAAAACATTACATGACCAGACGGAGATAAGTCTCCAAAAAGAAACAGACTGACATGAGTTGTTTCTACTTCGTAAGAACAGAAAACCAGAGAAAGAATTTCAGCAAAAATGAGTAAAATCTGAGAATAGAAAATAAGTGATAAATACATATAAATGTTAAATATATATACACACACACATATATATATATACATACGTGTGTGTGTGTGTATGTGTTGTCATTCTCATATCCCTTCCCCACAATGACAAAAGTCTAGTTCTGCCACATATATACGTAATTTAAATTCTTCTTTTTAATTATCATTATATATTGAGTCGGGGCTGCAGAGCCCAAGGCGCCATTTACACAAGAACCGCCGCTGTGATTTGGTTTTATTGTTTGTACTTTCAATGACCTATTATGGTGTTAACAGTTATTATTGTAATCACTACTATCAGTAATATGTAGATAATTCAAAGGTATCTGTCCTTTTAAACTTGACGTACGGACGTTCCAATTCACTTCTACGTCACGCCACGTACGCTCCAAAGCTGGCGTAGCCGCGCGTGCTAAGGTCCTGATAAATCCTTCATTGAACGCCGATGCTGTTAAGGCTTTCCGTCACTGGAGGCGTCATTTCCCCGCATTCGCTTTGCCTCTGGTGGGTGGTGGGCTGAGCTCCAGCCACACCTTCTTGTTGTTGTTGTCTCGGGAGATCCACTGCTGGTTCCGCGGCTCCAGAGGTCTCCCTCTCCGCGGCAGCTGGCCCCGCCGGCCGCGTGCATGCAGCAGAATGGCTCGAGCGGCTCCATCGGCTCTGACGGCGGCAGGGAACGGCAGGCTCTGTCCTTCAGCCCGCTGCCCGCCGCTACTACACGGGTGAGGCGGTTCATTCAGGAGCGACAGAGGACGCTGCCACTGCCCAAAGTGATGGTGGTATTCTCGGCCGCTGGCGACGCGGACAAACCGAGCGATGCCATGTCCAGCTCGGACCCAACGGAGGAGGGCGACGGCGTCTGGAAGCCGCCGGCCTCCCCCTCCCCGAAGCACCGCGCAATGAGCAAGCCGCTTCGCGCCGCGCTGACCACCCCAGAGCCGCAGGAGGTGGGTAGGCCTCTTCACAGAAAGTCACCACGCCGAGCATTATTTATTCACTAAATAACAACTAATGACGCTACACAAAGAGGCTTCAATAAAACAAACCACTAAAATGTGTCCAGAGGCAGCCATAGAGACCAGGCAGCCATTAAACACATTATATCTCCAATAACTCCACAGTTTGACTGTTTGTGGATATTTACTCTGCGATCCGTGGTTGGCTTAGCCGCCGAGCCGCGCGGTGATTGGCTGGGAGCCGTGTCACGTGGGTCTTAGTTTAAGCGTCTTATTTCTATTCAAACCCACTAAACCCAAGTCTCTGAGGAGCCATCAGCAGCTCCCACAACATAGATCTATGTGGATAGATCAGCAATCCTATCAGTTAACACAAGGAATGTTAGCAGATGGATGCATAGATTATTAAAATCACTATTTCCACTACATAGACAGATAGATTGAGCATTTTTTCCTACTAGATGATTAGATAGATTAAAATTCCCATGATGGATGGATTATTAATCCAATGAGATGAATAAATGGATGGATTATTAATCCAGTGAGGGGAGGATGGATGGATTATTGCAGTGTTATAAAGTTTTTATCATCTCCAACAGTTTTTGTTGCTCGATCCTCTTTGTATTAATTTTCCAGATCTGCAGCAAATTGGAGTAGCAACACCAGACTGGTATTTAAATGTAAAAAAAAAATACTTCTGTGTAAAATCAGTAAGGCATATTTCGATTATTCCCATTTTTATAGAAAAATGACCCCCATAAAATTGAGTGTGTTTCTTTTAAACTTGAAACAGTTTTAAAGAGCAGCTGTTCTGGAGGCTGGACAGATGAAATGTGAGTTTGGCTCTGACTGATTCTGCTGTTAGACACTCTGAGCATTGGTCAGATTATGGGAAGACACATTTATGTTTGAGGAGTCTGGAGGTTTGGACCTGAAATGGTTAAAAATCAGCATCTCTGTTGGGTTGTGAGAAAAGCTTGGTGTTTGAAGCCACTTCCTGTGCAGCTGCTTTGCAGCCGGAGCAGCAATAGAAATATTTATTGTGTATTGAGATAAAGCCAGCGGTCGCCAGGTCAGGCGCTTGGTTCTCGTTACTTCCAAGCTCAGATAAAACCTCACAGGAAACGTCCAAAGTAGATGTTTGGGTTGTGGGAAAAATAATCTTCTTTTCATTTTTTTCTAAAATTAAAAAGCAACTTTAAAGGAGAAAACTAGAATTTAAACAGTTAAAATTTCAGAATATGCATAAATATTTGGCATGTATGGCAAAAACTAAAAATAATATTATGGAAAAACACATTTCATAAATTTTTGTTGCTGTTAAAAAATAAATAAATAAATATATATATATATATATATATATATATATT
>NW_015113528.1:241455-242123 GCF_001443285.1 Poecilia latipinna | reverse complement strand
AGATACATGATTTCCTTTAGTGTTATGGCAATAGATCCAATATCTTTCATTCCCTAGACCTTTCAAAATAAAACTAAATTGCACAATAAAAATGCCTAAACAAATATCAATCGTCCTAACTAAATTTTATAAAATACAAACAAACCATCTTACAAATAACTTAAATATTTCCTATTTATGGCTCTAACATTTAGCAAATCAATTAACACAAAGTTTTATATTTTTAAAGCCGCAGAAGAGAAACATGAATCAAACATAAACCGGAAGGCCGCTTTTATTTTGAAAAGCTTGCCAGGGGTCCAATCAGAAACTGAAATTTTAAGATAACTTCCGTTGCAATCAAACTCTGTCAGAGAGTTTGATAGTACGTGCAAGAGGGTTTGACTGTGAATGTGAGAGGGTTTGATAGTATGTGTAAGAGGGTTTGATAGCGAATGTGAGAGGGTTTGATAGCGAGTGTGAGAGGGTTTGATAGTACGTGTAAGAGAGTTTGTAGGTTTGATAGCGAATGTGAGAGAGTTTGATAGTACATGTAAGAGGGTTTGATAGCGAATGTGAGAGGGTTTGATAGTACGTGTAAGAGAGTTTGTAGGTTTGATAGCGAATGTGAGAGGGTTTGATAACGAATGTGAGAGGGTTTGATAGCGAATGTGAGAGGGTTTGATAAC
>NW_015113528.1:221638-238065 GCF_001443285.1 Poecilia latipinna | reverse complement strand
CACACACACACACGCATGCACGCACGCACGCACACACGCACACACACACTCGTTCACAAACGAGGTTGTCTGTGTGTTGTCTTTCCTCTAGAGCATTTCTATCTTTATATCTCTGGTTATAAACAATTTGCTCTGGCTTGTTGAATGTCTTTATGTTCTTCTATTTTTATGCCTGTCGGAGGGTCAAATATCCTCATGAGATACTGTTGCTTAGAGACAGGATTTTCATTTGATCCCAGTTAATTGCAAGTCAGGAATCCCTGCACTAGTGGCCTTGCGAAACCAACTAATCGAATGCTTCGGGAAAAAACCTTCCTAACCCTTGAACTTCTTCACACTGGACTTGTTACAGCTGCATCTGTATTCACAACCATTTACAATGATGTTCTTTAATAAAATCTAGTACAGCTAGCAGCCTTAAAGTGACATGTAGTTGGTAAAAAAAAAGAGTCCCTCTTTGTGTAATTTAATGTCTGTGAAGGTAATGTTAGTGAAGAAACGGCATCAGGAAGACCAAAGAACACAACAGAAATGTGATAAAGTTTAAAGATTATAAAACAAGAATCATCCAATAAATCAATAGGAAGAGAATGGCACATTAAAGTAGAAATTATATATTATAGCAGAAATAATGAAGGCTTTTAAGACAATAAATACAGAGTAATTCACGAAGGAAACTCATTAGAGGTTGCAAAGGACTAAACATAAAGCCAGAGCTACAGTAGAGTGGTTTAGAGCAAAGATTCATGGATTAGAATGGTTTAGTCAAAGTCCAGACCTAAATCCAATCTAGAATCCACTTGATTTAAGTCTCCATTGAATCTGACTGAACTTAACTTTCACAACAAAAAAATGGTCCAACTGTGTACACCACATAAAATCCCAAGGAAAATACATTCAACTTTGAGGTTCTAACGTGAAACAATGTGAGGTGTCATGTATATTTTTCCCTAATAGTGATTAAATAACTAATTATCACGTTTTCGCCCATTTGCTGCTGCTTTTACCAAAATTTTTCACTCCGCAACCGGTGTTGCAATCAGCCCTGTTCTTGCAATTCATTCCCATCACTGACTGTGTTGGGAAGCAGACCGGGAAGGTCAAGATGAAGCGGTATCTGGGGAATGTCAGACGTCGGAAAGCAGTTGTGCATCACGCAGCGGCGGCGGCGGCTCTGCGCTGTCTCAGAGAACTGCCAGGCTCCGTTTGATAACCACGTTCAGGATTCATAAAAGCAGCGTTTAAAGAGCGCAGACACGTCAGCCGAGCATTCCAGCGGCAGAGCATTCCTCCGAGGCACCAGTCCTTATTATCAGGCTGCCGTGTAAAAAAGCAGAGGGGTCGGCCGGCTGCTCCGGCCCTCCCCTGCCTGCGCTTGGTTAATGGTGGAGAACTGACCCCAATCAGCACGGAGACAGGAAGAAAAGAAAAAAAAAAGCTCAGGAGACACGCAGTGTTTTTCCTCCTCTTCTCATAACATCTTTTCCAGCCCATTGTGATGCAAATACCTTACATTTTTCACTTCTCGGCTCATATGTGAGCGTATTGGCATTTTTCGCAACGTCTTTGTCTGCCGATCGATGTGGCGTACACCGTGCGCGTTGTGCAGAAGATGTTGACACAAATGCATGAATCTCCTCCCACGTGTTAAGAGCTGCATTCAACCTTTTGTGTCGACACACACACACACACACACACACACACGCGCGCACATACACTGTGCAGCTTCGAAACATCACTGAATCAACTGGCTTCATACACACACACACGCACACACACACACACACACCCTCGCAGAGAGAAATATGACAGTAATTTACAACAAGCTACAGGCGGCATCTCCCAATCCCCTCACCTCTATGTTTAGTGTTGCATAAATCCTGCATGTAACTAATGCACCTATTGTGAGTGAGTAAATTAACTATTAAGGATGCATGAGCAGCTGTTAGCATGTGCTATTAAGTGGTTACTGTAATGTGTGTGTGAGACTCACTGACACACTGCTTTAGATTCTTACTGGGTCACTGTGCAGCAAAAAAAAAATAAAAAAATAACCCTCAATCTGAGCACAGCTTGACTCGCTGCAGTCAGTGTTCAAACTGTGTCTGCAACCCTCAGCGTACTTGAACTATCCGCCTCCCATGCCGGCGTCTAGGTGCTTGCACATGTTTGCGTGAGCCAGTGTGGTGTAAGTGCACGCATGAGTACCTCTGCTTGCTTATTAATCAGCAACTTGTTGGCATTGGCTGGATCGTGTTTGCAGATTGATGTAGGGGAAAAGTTAAGCATGTTGAAGAAGCTGCTCTGCTGCAGCTTCTTCAACATGCTTACAAATTTGCTTACTTATTAGGTAACATTTCTACATTCCTTGAGCTTCTACATTTGGGCTGCAACTTACGATTATTGCAGTAGTCGATTAATCGTCTAAAAACGGCGCATTCTACAGATTTTTCATTTAGCCATTCAAGCCTTTGTTATACAGTATTAGAAATATGTTAAAATATGCAAATAAAAAGTTAAATTCCTTCTGTGAGTATGAAAGATAAACATTTTATTGCCTAAAATGCAACAATTTAGTAAATTTGAACCAGGTGAAGCTAAAACTATGCCACCCAATGACTTTTTTCTAAAACCTATTTGTAGACGAAGGTATTTTAATCTTAAATGCAAAATGCATACATTTTTTTGTACAATTTTGTCTTAACTAATCCTCCAAGTATATTGTATTGTTTTCAGCAAATGGCCTTTTTTTTATTCTGTATACTCCAGCTAATCAGTAACTAAATTAGTTAACAATTAATTAAATAATCAATTAATCACAATTAGTTCAATTAATTGTTTCAGATGTGATTCTCCACCACAGTTCCTTCCCAGTAAACCCCCACCGCCTGACCTTTTCAATAGTTTGCTACGCCATTGGCTACACTAGTAGGTGGTTACTTTTGTTGCTTTTATGTCTGTGGCTGCAGGTGTGTGTGTGTGTGTGTGTGTGTGTGTGTGTGTGTGTGTGTGTGTGTGTGTGTGTGTGTGTGTGTGTTAGACACAGTAACACTACCTCAGATTCTTACTGGGTCACCATGAAGGGAAAAAAAAACTCCTCAATCTGAGCACAGCTTGACTCCAGTGCGCCCGCCTGAGCTGGCCGCCTTACATGTCGTCGTCTGTGCGTGTATGCATGAGTAGCCCCACTTATTAGTTCGCAGCCAATGAACATGCTAAAAACAAGTTTCCCTGACATGTCTTGACCCACGGCTGAGCCAGACACACACACACGCGCGCACACATACACACACACATGCCTGTCACTCGCAGGCCGCCGGTCGGTGCTTTGCGCCGCACCATGAGCTGCCATTTGGCAGGAGACGTCTCCTGGCAGCGAGCGGGAGGTCATGGTGTGAGTGTGTCAGTGTGGCGGAGAGAGGGGAGACGACGGAGGGCGGGTTGCTGGGTAGAAACCACTCGTTTCTTTCACATGAGTGGCCTCGTCCAGCAGCAGCTCCACATGTTGTGTCGGGGTAATCCCCCATCTCTCCTCCTCCTCCTCCTCCTGTCGTCGTCTCTCATCTTCTCCATCACTTCTTCACTTTTCACCCTTATCCAGCTCCCTGTCTCGTCTGAGGAGCTCACCTCTGCCGCCGCACATCAAAACTGCCCCTACCTCCCTGTCTGACAAACATCCACTGCTCAAACACAAGACACGCCTCTCATGCAGCACCACTTGGTTCAAGGTTTCATTGAAGAGATTCTCTCCAGAGCTGCGTGAGGAAGGGATGGGTGCGTGCGGAAATGTGTAACCCAAGAGGCGCTGTGCAAAATGTGGTGGGGGGATGGGGGGGAGGTGGAGGCGGTTAGGGTGGAAAATCCACAACAACAACAACGAAACATTGGGAACAAGAAATAGCTACAAATAAAGAAAAAAAAAAGGAAAACAACGTTCTTGGCATGCCTTGGTTTTGGCACTAATTTAGACCTCGAGCAGAGCAGCTTTTTTTTTTTTTTTTTTTTAGAGTGAAATTCCTCAAAGAATATTCACACAAAATTAAAAACAATCCTTCTCAGCTTCCGTCTGTTTGAGACGAAACCCCTTCTCTCACTTTCCGATCAGGTCTCTCGTTTCATTCTACGTCAAGCTTTTCCCCATCACCGATCTGCCCTGCTTAATCACCTTTGCCAGTTAATTGCTTGAGTGTAATTTCAGCACCAGGGTGACTTGGGCATTTCAGGAATAAACAACTCCACAATCAGGAATATGGTAACGGCCAGGACTGACGCAAAGGGGACGGCGTCCAATCAAGTAGATAGCATCAGAAAATACACATGGAGTCAGTGTTTTGGCTGGAGCTCCAGTAGATGGGGGGTCCTGCCTTAGGCTCCGCTCCCGCTCCCACTGCGACCCCGCAGACGCCACGGTCGGCAGCGGTCACGGAGGAGACCCAACGCCCTTAGGTGCTCTCTGACCGTCTTAACTCTGGATTGGCTGTGATGTGATGCTCCCCATCGTGCTAGTGGGGCACCAGGGAAAATGGGGGCTTGCTCTCCTAGTCTTCCCTCTGTAGCCGTGGTAACAGCATCAGTAGCACGTGACCGCGTGTATGTTAAAATGTCTGAGAGGCGCATGGGATGCGATGAACAAAGGGTTAAGCACGCATGGGTAGGACTAAAGTAGGCCACAACAATAAGGGGGAGGAGGGAAGGCTTTTACTGTACCCTTTTACTGGACAGAAGCTTTAAAGGGATAGTTCAGCATTTTTAAAGTGAGGTTCAGTCAAAAAGTCAAGAGCAGTTAATATCAACTTTTATCAAGTAGATAAAGTGACTGAAAAATGCAACTTTACGGATCACTTTTGTGTTGCACCATTTTGTACTGTCAGAGTAACTAATGTAAAGTAAAGCAGCTGTTATAGTTCTTATCTTTTCCACAATTTTTTCACAGTTACCTCTTTTTTTTCCCCTTTTAAAATGATTCCAGTCGCGAAATCACCTACTTGCATATTTTTCAGTGGAACGTAACTTCAAATTATTCACAGAAAATTTGAATGTTTGCAGATTTTTTCAAAAGTATTACAAAGAAGATGAATCTTGGGAAGACGGCTTCGTTAGGCACAATGCTACTTGACATTGTTTTCCTTGGTGATGATTGACTGTAGACCCCATAAACGGAAACCAGGAAGACAGTCAATGTTACACAGAATTTCAACTGTGCGCATTAATTGATATTAATCTACATTTGGGGTTAAACTATGAAATAGGCAATGTAATAAGCATTTTTAGAGGGGGATCTTAGGTCTTCTCGGATTTTAGCTCAAGGGATCGGGTTTTAATATGGCAGAGGTCTGCTTTGGTCTTGGCTCCTAAACAAGCAGTTGCATTCAGGCTCCCGAACCTGCTAATCTGAATTCAAAGCAGATAAAGATGTAGAAGAGTTACCTGCAGCAGGTATGATATTAGCTGCTTGTAACCTGTAATTAGATCCTCACTTGAAAAACCCTGAACTATTCCTTTGTCCAAAGGAAAGGATGTTGCTTTGGAGGGAAAACACCTCACCGTCTCCCCTCAAGAGGCACAGTGCTGGGGGGGAGAAAGTCATAGGTCGACTACTGATCCTCCTCAGTGGAAGTAATTTGTGTTACTGTACCCAATAACACACACACACACAGGTCAACACAAGCTCCTGCCTCATCCGACTGAAAAATCCCTGGAGTAGCTATAGTCCCTGCTTATGTAACGGGCTTCAATGAACAAAATGGAAACAAGCCGCTGTATCATTAGCTCACAGTACAGAAAGCACAAACACACACATCCACACACACACACACACACACACACACACACACACACACACACACACACACACACACACGCAATCAAAACCAGACACACACTGTCTGACTCTGAGACAGAGTGGTGTCTGTTCAGGACGGGGGAGGAAGCTGAACACAAACACACATCTCCCAGCTGTGTGCTCTGATATCCATCTCTGGACGCACCCTTTAAAAACACATACAGACCCATAAACACACCCCTCATACTGTTGCCCTTTAAACGTACTGGAATTATGGATGTACGAAATGCAGTATTTTTCGAAAACTGCTCTTGGAGTTTTCTTTTTGTCACACTTAAATGTTTCTCGTTGTCAATCAAATTTTAATATCACACAAATGTAACCCAAATAAATACAAAATGTCGTTTTCCAATTATTAACTTCCTTAATTGAGAGGAAAGAAGTTGTCCAAATTAGCTTGACCGCATGCGAAAATTTAATTTCCCACTAAAACTAGTTGTGCCACCCTTGGCGGCAACGGCTGCTATCAAGTGTTCGAATCATGTTCTTCCAGCTTGATTGCTTCCAGACGTAGAGAATCAAGAAGTCACAATCAGAACCTGTCTGACAAGACGAAGTAGGCTTAACAATCTGAAAAAGCAACACGTCACGTCCCGAGGTAAAGAAATTCAAAAACAGACGAGAAACCGAACCACTCGAGTGAACCGGTTGAACAAACCTGGAGAGAACAGTGAAGATCCTTTCCAGGAGTCACTGGTTGACCAACGTCATTCTAAGGGAGCATCAACGATTTACCAAGCAGGTCACAAAAGAAGACAGAACAGCACAGAAGGCTCTGCTGGTAAACCAAAATGAAAAGGTTTGGAGCGGCCTAGTCAAAGCCCAGACTTAAATCTGTTTGAGGTTCTGTGGGATGACCTCAAACAGGCCTTGAAAATCAAATAGTATGGCTGAAGTAAAACGATCCCGTTACTTTTTTTTTGCACACAGCCAGGTTGGACAGGATAGCGCTTTTTCCTTTTAGTAAACGCTAAGGACCCTGGTTTTACCCGACAGAAGATGCAAGGTGTTCAGTAGAAACCTGCAACCCAGACCTGCCACAGACAGACAAACAGCCATGATGAGCGAGAGGGTGCAGGCGGTGGAGCTGTCGTAATTAACACTTGGCCTCAATCACGCATCCTGAATACGTTTTCACTCTGACGTCCTCCCTTCCTCTCCGGTCTGGCGAGCAATTCCCCAACCGTCCCTCGTCTTGGTTGTTTTTCCTGTCTCTCGTGTGCAGCTATCACGCCACCTCCACATATACAGGCAGAATCTCGCACAACGAGCCGAGCAGAACCACCCACACACGCCTACATGTGCTCGCACACTGACACAATCTCTTATAGCCCCAGAATTTCGACCAGGATCTTATTAAAGCTATAGCAACTGCATCCCCCATCCTCTATCCATGTCTGCGCGCGTGAGACAGATGCAATCTGAGCTAAAGCATCATTGGGGTTCGAGGCGGTGGCCCTGGTAACGGAGCTGAACGACAAATCTGGGTCACAGTCGTTTGACACAAACAAGAGAGATTTTTCTCAAAGGTGGGAGGCGATAACTTGTGATAAGAGGAATGCTTAGTCGATTTCCTTCGCCCCCAGCTCTTCCTCTTTCCATTTTTTTGTGCTTAAATCAAGACACATGTTGGAAGCAAAACGATTCGGGAGCTAGCTGAAACGCTGCAAAAAGTGCGCTCACTTGAACATAAATCTTGCAGCTCCGAAGGCCATTTAACCTCTTCTGCCACTGCGACCACTACAGCAAACACACCCAAACGGCCAAAACAAATCTACTCCAACCTTGCGTGCACTTTGCCCACTTTGAGAGAATCCCATTTCAGCTCAAACTCATCCCCATCAATCTCCCCGCTTCAGCTTCTTACCTATAAACCTTTAACCTTCGGTCTAACTCTGAAGTAACCCCAGAGCTCTCTCCATCATCCCACCACAGCCTTCCACGTCCAGACTTCCTCATCTTCCCAGAAGAAGCGGACGTTGCGCCAATTAAAGAGCATTCCTTACATACTCCATGTCTTAAAGGTAGTTTGCTTTCTTCTCTTTGTCTGATCATATCCATTTGGCTTCTGCTAATATAAATTGGGGGGCAGTGAATCCAGGTCTTTGGGTCCCACAGATCATCATTTCCTCACCTGTTTTAAAGATCTCGTAGCGTAGAGAGAACCCCGCGCCCTGATGGGCATAATCTGAGACGAATCTGATCTGGATCAAGGGCCCAGACGAGATGATGGGCGGCGGGGCGATGTTGCTGCAGTGTCGACCCAAAACGTCAGCGGTTTCTGAGGTCCCATCGCGGATCTCTATGAAGTCATACCTGAGCAAAACAACAACCACAAAAAAAAAAGCCCAAACAGGTTAGAAACGGTTTCTTTTAGCGTTTTCTCACAATCGTTTGCCTAAAAAGTTAGCACTGCATTCAGTTTGTAGCAGGAATGTCAACAAAAAAGTGATGGGGTAGTTAGGAATTTGAGGTAATGAAATCCAGACAGGTGTTGACCTGAGATCACTTTCATGATAGAGTCCCTGAATTTAGGAATACAACCAATCACGGGGAGAAATAAACTGTGTTGTCTCCCCACAGATGGATTCAATAAATGTAGCTCTTCTGACCCAGTTTTTGCTCGGGACGGCACGCTCAGATCTCTTTGATGACAGCTCGGGGCGAACAATCCCCAAATCCCTGAATATTGGATCACAGGAAAGAAAATGGAGGGAGGGCTGTATTTCAAACAGGACATATTTTAGTGAGTGTCTGTCAACTCGGAGGCAGAGGACGCGGGCAAACAGACAGCTGGATAGATTCATTAATAAGAGGAGTAAAAATAGATGGTTGAAGCTCATGAAAAAATCAAGAGGTGAGCACCGCTGAGCATCGGCACCAAACTCGGTTCTGATTAGCTTCCGCATGTTTGTTTTCTCAGTTCTTCATTGAGCTCTGACCGACCAACTGACCCCGAACGATGAAAGCAAATTCTTATCTGTCAGCTCGCGCGCGTGTGTGTGTGTGGGTTTAAGTGTGTATGAAAGAGAGGGAGACAAAGAGAGACAGTGCGCACCTGGCTAATCCTGAATTTGCTCATAGCTCTGTGTACCATTCCGTATGTCAGCATCACTGATTGAAACAACATGCAGATTTGGTTCACGTTGGACATTTTCATCCTTTTTTGGGCCTTTCTACTTTTGAGAGCACGCTGTGTTTGGTTGAGCGCGCTTCAACTCTGCCAGGCATAGCTCCAAAAACAGAAAGGTTTTAATGGACCACAAATGTTTTTTGCTAATGTGTTTTCATTTTGTAGCGCGTTTGATTCGACTCGGAGGTCATAACTCACACTGGGGTGTTTGGCACAACATGTTCTGGTTACAAGTTGGGGGGAGGAAAAAACAACTCCGGGATTTGGGAACTACTTTCATAAATCCATGCATTCAAACAGAAAAAGGAACATAATCACACAGAGATACTGTACAGTAGTATGTATGGAACTGATTTATGAGATGAAATACTTCATCCCTGTAACTTTCCCGACATTTAATATGTGCAGCAGGAATTTTGGATACTTTGCGGTGTCTCGGAAAGGCTGGACTGAAATTTTTTTGTCAAGAAGAAAGGTGCAGAAACATCCCAGTTTGGAGTGTGAACTTTTCAATGCTGCACTCTTAGGTACAAAGGATGTAATATTGAGGTGAATGGGAAAAAAAAGCTGTGAAAATTAGGATCCATCAAAAATAACTAAAAGTTTGGCGCACAAGTGCAAACTTTCCCAAGCCTTGTTGCTGATTGGCTCATTAATGAGTTGCAACAGAAAGATTTTCTGTAAACATAGGTTGCAGTGTTGGTCTTTTTTTGTTTGTTTGTTTTTACACTCTGAAAATGGTCGAAATTTTCACCTTTTTATTTATTCATCTTCATAAATAAGTGTTGTCTTTACTGGATTGAAAGGTATCCCTTTTGGGACCATGAAATGCTTCAGAGTGCCAGCTTTTAGCATCCTAATTTGGGGTTTGGTCAGCATTGGAACAGGGAGGAATGTTTTTAATTCTTGTTTGGTGGCAAGCTGGTGCTTAAGTGCTATTTAATGCAAGGTTCAGTATAATTTATCTGAATAATTACGCTCTTTTCGCAGACTATTAGACTCACTTTTATACCTCTTATTTTCTCTAAACAACCTGTTTGATTTTCCACCAAATGAGCATGTTGATGACTTTCTAGCTGCAAGACTGATTCATTTTCTTTCCATTTGTGTCTCCGTGGTGCCACCTCCCTTTCCTGGTACGAGTGTCTCCTCAGTCCTCATGTTGTATTTTCCCGTGTTGCTAAGTGCATCGCTGCAGGAGCCTTGCAGCTAACCGAGAGCGCCCTCCAAACGTGCAGACGTGCAAACACACTTGTCTGAATTAGTTCGTGTGACAAAGCTGTCAAGGAACAACAGGGTCGCCGCTATCTTGCTAATTAGCGTGATGAGCTGTTTGGTGCTGACAAAGCATTACAGGCATTTCTGGGCTCAAGCACATATTTAAAACCAGTATCTTTGCTAATGTTCTTGCTGCTGCTTTTAACGCGAAAAGCATTCAGGGTATGCTGAGACATGGCAATCAGCTCAAGCCTGTGGTTGCTTGTGGCATCTGAACGCTAAGATGGCTTTTGTAGTTCCAGCTTGAAATAAAACCCGGATTAAGAAGAGTCACTAATCTCCTTTTTTTTTTTCTTAGCTATCTCGCTCTTGCAGCGCATCGACTCCAGTGCTGAGCATTCAAACTAAGACTGCTGATCGAGGGATAATCCCAGCACATTAATCTGGGTCACGGTGGCACATGCAAAGGTGAAGACTGGAACACTAAATGGCTGAGATGAGCCGGAAATGTTGCAACTGTTGTCAGCACTGCGGAGGAAAATATGGAGAGGGCAGAAGCATAATACAAGAAAATAGTTCTGGAAACATTGGAGAAGAGTTCACAATGACAACGCTTTGATTTCGACATTAGGAGCTGTGAGATGCACCTACCATAGGCTAGGAATCTGGAAATCTCCGCCTCTGCAGGCTAATTAAGGAATTGGTTTGTCCTTGCACTGTGATAAACAAACCGGCTTTAATCACAACCAGACGTGGTTAAGTCCTCATGTCACAGGCAGTTTGAGGATTTGAAGTTTTGGGCCTGAGTAGCACTAACGCTTGTGGCTAAAGAAGCTGTTGTCCAATACTCTTATACATGCCCTGCTTGTAATCCTGCATTACAGAGGCGATCGTAGAGGCTTTAGTGCCAGGCTCCCACAGTGAGTCTGTGAGAGCCACCGCTATCCCTAATGCTTAAGGCTGTAACTGACACATGCTTGGGGAAAACAGCATTCAGGAGCGTGCCAACAAGCACACACCACTCATGCAAACAAGCGCACAACGTGGCGATATGGGCAAACACTGGCGCGCACGCATACACTGAATGGCGTATCTCCAACTCCGGGGATAAAAGGCCCGTGAAAGAGCTGAGAGCCTAATTAGGTTTTAATTGATTTTGGAGTGGGTCTTTATCCTTCTTTCTGTCTCTCCCTCTCTCCTGTCGTGGATTAGCGTCAGCGAGTGAGTGTTCCTCAGATGTGATTATTGACCTGTTCGCTCAGCCTCTCCCCAGGCTCTGATGAATACATGTATGAGGGCCTGACGCGCGAGAGCCCCGCCGTCTGCCTCTCTCACACACACACACACACGCGCGCACTTGAACACATTCCAGGACGTTGCACACAAATCGCCGGCGCACGCGTGCGCTCGCAGACCCGCGAAAGGCGCGCATGATACGGCAGTCGCACATTCGAGGAGACAGGTCCAGATTCCATTAGGGCTTGTTTTGAAGCAAACTCCGCCCCGTTCTGTCTGACACCACCATCCATTCCCCTCGTATGTCTGGCGGTCTGTCTGGGGTCTTCCCGACTGGCCCCTCTTTGAGGGAGCCATAATAAGGCAACTGCTTCACCCTCCATGGTTTCCCCTTTGGGGACTAGTTGGAACAGAGGGAAAGGGGTTAAGGAAACTAAAACCCCTCAGGGGCCGGTAATTCTGCACCGGTCCAGACATGTCTTCTCTTCTTCTGCTCTCATATATCACAGTGCCCCTGCGTCAAAGCAACTAATTGCCTTTCACACCTTTGCTGTTTGCTGGCGACCAGGGACATTTCCTCCAGCCGACAGTACCTCATTGCGGCCAAACAGAAGTCTAGTATCGATACACCATATGTGTGCACATTATTATGTCTCCGTACCAGCCTTTGGGACCATATGAGCTCTTCTGGGTCACTTAGAGTCCTATGAACACCTGCTGGTACGCTCCTCATTGCTCTTCTTCTAGATTGTGTTAAATCAGCAGCCAAAATCTTGTTTGCCAAACTCTCTTGAAAGTATTTTTTAGTTACAGCATGAGATTGACCAAAATTTGGCTTGCGGCAGAACCCTGGATGTCTGATTTATTTTGTTTTTGCAGATAATGCAGCAACAGCTGTTCCGGAATATCTGCAAACCAAACTTGGCTGGAGTTAGACACTCGGGGGGCTTTCAGCTGAGATGACTTTCCCCTCTCTACTGTATCTCGTTTTATTTTCTCCTAATTTTCTACTCGCGGAGCAAAGAAACCCACTAAATCCCTGTCTCCCAGACAATGAAGAGTCAGACGCCTGTCGGTTTCTTGTCTCGACGACGCACAGAAGCAGAAAGGAAGTAGGAGTGGAGGGCACACACACTCCAATGTCCCGTCTCTCTCCCATCCTCAAAGGGGACTCTAATAAACCGTAAGTGCCTCTGAAATATTAACTAGATGCTGTGAGCGGAATCCTAGCAGATCTGCAGGGTCTGCCATCTTCAATCTAGCCCCAAAACAAACCGTACATCTCTTCCTCCTGTCCTCATGCTTCACTGCCTTTCTTCAGCTGTCCATCACTGGCTCATACTTACAGATGACGGGGGGCCAAACCGCTGACCGCAAACCATCTAAGGTCAGCAGAGGATTAATCTCAAACTCTGCAGCTGTGATCCCTTAGAGTTTCGTCAACCTATATGTGTGATTAGGCTTTTCACAGAAAGTTTTCAAATTCCTACAAATATTCTGGGAGGCTTAGAAGGAAATTTGCAGTTGCAAATGCTCACTGACCCTCAAGGTTGAGGGTCAGGTACCGCCTGAAGCACAGGAGTTCAAGTATGTTGGTGCTCATGAATGATGGGAGGATGGGGCTGGAGATGGACAGAAAGATTAGGGTCTTGTGTGTAGCTTCGCCCATGCTGTTTTGGTCTGTCCAGGTAAAGAAAGGTGAGAGCCAGTAGGTAGCAAAGCTTCTGATTGAGCTTCCTCCATAGAGTGGCTGGGACAAGCCTTACAGGTAAGGTGGAGTTCAGATGATGGCTCCTTTTAGAGATTCTGTTGCAGTTTGACAACGTGCAGGATGGACTTTCTTCTGACACTTTCTTCTACCTTTCTTCTGATCTGAGAAGGTTTTAAGATCCTCTATGAGTGACTGAAGAGCTTTGCTAAGCAGTTTCCCTTTTGAGCCTGCCACCCAGAGGATCTTGGGTAAGCGGAAGATGACGGATGTATTTATGGAACTACACTTTCCCTGTGACCCATAGCTCAGTGTTTCAGGGTCAACATGACTAATTGATCTCAGTAGATATATCATCATTCTGTGTTTGAAAATACTGTGACTTCTGGAGGTTGGTGATTATGATTTCGTCCTAAACGTCGGCCAAGCGCCAAATATCGACCAATCCAGTGCTGAACAACTCCCTTCATCCGTGACCTTTGGGAACTCATCCATCTCTCCTTTCACCCTGAACCGTGCTCTACCTTCTCTTCCTCACCACCTTTCCTTCTGGCTATTGCTGATCATCTATAGATTTCCCATTACAAGCGGAATACGGGGATCGATCCCCCTCCGCGCCCCTTGGGTACCAGTAAGAGAGCAATACAGCACAAAGAAACACACATACACACACACACGCACGCACACACACACACACACACGCACACACACACACACACACACACACACACACACACACACGCATACACACACACACACACGCACACACACACACACACGCGCGCACACACACCTGCAAACATAGTTAGCTGTCATGAGGAGGCAGTGTGTGGATTTACAGCTGTATGTACATGAGAGTGTGTGCATGTTACGTTATGAAGCTGTATCATAAAACCCTCTCACCAGAGGCGGAGTTCAATAACACATAACCAAATAAAAAAAAAAAGAAAAGAAAACCCTCAAAGGTGGAAGAAATGATCTCCTTGACTGCAACTGTGCCGTTCACTGTTTAATTTGAGCGTGTGAAATTAAAACAGATCCTCCCTGGGCTAGAGAAGAGACAGAATGGGGGAAGCAAAAGAGGAAGCCAGACAGACTGAAAGAGGAGGATGAACCAAAATAGATATGAAGCAGAAGAGAAACAGGAAAACAAGAAGGAACCGTCTCCACCTCGAGCTCTTTCTCTGCTTCTTCGGCAGCTCCTGCTATATCACTAGGTAGCATCCTGGGGCTCAGTGATGGCAGATTGCATTAGAGATATGGGCCTGATATTTCATCTAGCCTTTATTACATTTAGTTCACATCAATCGGCTGGCAGCCTGGAGGTAAGAGCTATTTGGCACATGGCCGGACTCCCCCTGAAATGAAATCCTGAATTAAAGTGCCACCTCAGACACGGAGCGCCTGCACGAGGCTGCCGATTTGATTGCTGCAGTAGAGCCGCGGTCTTTGGCTGCGTCCGAGTGCTGAATGGTGCGGGCGAGGCGAGGCGAGGCGGGGGGAGGAGGGGGGCGGGGGGATGGGGGGGGAGCGAGAAATCACCAGCTGGCCGGGTATATTAGCCAGAGTTCAGAACACATGCATGGGCTGAGCAAGCAGTTTTTCCCAGCTTTTTATGAGAGCCTAAAGTGCCCAGGGAGGGGCTATGATGACTGATGAGCACTTTCACACTGACAGGCTGCATCTTTAAGCAGGTGTGTGTTTTTATTTTTAAGCATCCAAAACATATAATGCCTTGGAAGGGTCTTTACAATTCTTAAGTATTCCATAGCATTGAATTGGAGGAAAAGGTTAAGGATGAAGTGTGGGTGTATGAGTCGTTTTCCCCTTATGTATACCTACCCTTTACACATAAGCAGTAAATAAAGTCAACCTAGAGAGCAACCAAGAAACCAACTGTAACTTTCATCAACACAAGACTAATCATAAAATTCAGATGCTCTCCATCCAATCTGACAGAATTATTATGAAAGAAAATTTAGAAAAAGCAGCTGGAGAAGTAACCTAGATGACCGGCAGCCATAATCCCACCAGAAGCTGGTTCGAAAAAAGCATCGACTCAAGATTGGTTGAATAAAAATGCACGCTGCACTTTTCAGATTCATATTCGTAAACGTATATCGTGTTTTCCTCCAATATCTGCAGCAGATTGAATTCGCAGTTGACATCACCAGCGCTCCCCTCCTCAGGTAGCGCACTTCGCTCCGCCGCCGTCTCCCTAATCCCCGCTGCCATGCAGATTTCCAGCGCCGGCCGAGCGACTGAACCCCGCCACCTCTGCACCGCGCCTCCGGCTGTCCTCGTGGAGAACCGTGAAAACATGCAAAAAAGTCTGCTCTCTGCTCTCGCCCGCTCACACCGTCATGCCTAATCGCACAGGCGGAAAAAAGGGAAAGGAACCTGCAAAGGGGCTACAAGGCTCGGATCAAGCCTTGCAGAAAGCATTACAACAGGATGAAGAGAACGGAAATATCTAATGCCTCGCAGGGGGGAAAGCATCCTCTTTTGATGAGCAGAACATTAGTGTTAGAGGTCACGCATGCATAAATGTTGCTGCGATTCCCTGTTTTTTTTTTGTAATGGGGGTTATTTCATGGCACTGGATGGATGGATGGAAGCAGAAAAACGGGAAGCAGAGCTGCTAATGCTTAGTAACTCATCCTCAGTGCAAACACACAGGAAGAGTCTGAGTGGGAGTGTGTGTTAGAGGGCAGGCAGAGGCCTCCGACCCTCCAGGCGAGTGTTAAAAACGGGGGGGAAAAACTATCCCAATAAAACTGTCTGTGAAGAGGAAGGGGGGGGGGAAATCAGCCTCCTCTCCGCCTTGCACGCCTTCGGGCTGTGAGAAACTCCTTATCAACAGCCGAGCTGGAAGTCAGCTGACTTTGCGCCGTTTGGGCCGCGACGCTGGGTGTTAACATATCGGCAAAAGAGATAATTACTCACCATTTCTGCCTCCTGACGGAGAGCGACAGAAACGTCCGGCGAGGGGGGTGGGGGGTGGGGGGGGGGGAAAGCACAAAGCGTAGAGATCAAAATAACATTTCCAGCTCGGTGTGGCAATGTGACACAGCCGAATGAAAAGAGCCGACAATCATCACAAAAGCCCCTTTTCACCCACCGAGCTACTGATGCGCTTGTGGATGTACCATTTTTTCTCCTGGCTATCTCTGTCTGAGAACAATGCAACAGCCGCCATCTGGGATTATTAGATCCTGAATTTAAGGAGAGAGCGAGTCAGAGAGAGACAGAGAGACAGAGAGAGAGAGAGGGGGGGGGGGGGGGGGAGA
>NW_015113528.1:182128-218368 GCF_001443285.1 Poecilia latipinna | reverse complement strand
AGTGCGAAAGAAGGGGGGGGGAGGGGAGTGAGGGAAGGGGGGAGGGGGGGGGGGGGGGGGGGGGGGGGGGGGGGGGACAAGTAGTCGGGAAGCCTGTGTTCATTGTGCATAATGAACTCGCACATAAACTGTTGGGTGTGATGGGAAATATTCCCCGTCTCCTGGTTGTTTAAAACTGGACTCCAACAAAGGAGACAGTGATTTCCTTTGAGGTCAAAGACAATAGAAGCTCACATGCTTCTGATTATTCACGTCTCAGATATAAGAGCTGACCAGCTTTATCTAGATAAACAGCTGGATTTCATTTACTCTCCCCTCCCCCCCCATCCTCCTCCTATTTTGCCTGTTTATTCTTTTTCTCTGCCCACACCATCTACCATGACTCGGCTCTTTGATCCCGTTTTGGTTTCTTTCGCTCCGACTGCCCTGCATGCCCAAATTCAGCTCCACAGATTTCAAAAGCGTCCTGGTATTTGACTATCAGATGGAGAAAGTGTGTGTATGTGTGTTGCGGGGGGGCGATTTGGGGGGGTTATAAACTTGATAATGTCTCCAAAGTTCCCCCATTTGTTTTCCCCTGGATTAAATGTATTGAAACAGGTCTTGACAGGCATGCAACCTATCTTCAGCTTTAGCTATTTGAAAAACTCTTTATTTTTCTTCAAAAATAAGTTTCAAATAAAATAATTTAAAGTAGCACATAGTTTGTGCAGGTAACTGTCTCTGCACAAAAGGGTTAAAATCATTCAGTCAGAGAAATGCCACTTCAGGTAACTACACACAGCTCCTCCTCTTCCTCCTGATCTTACTTGCAGTCGAGCCTCTCGATCTCGAAGTGAGGGTTGAAGTTGAGGACGATGCGCTGCGAGGTCTCCGGCGCCTGGATGACCCAGTGGCAGTTCTGATGAGGCGGGTACTCCAGAGGATAACCAGGCGAGGTGATGTAACCGGGCTTGCTGGCGTCCAAGACGCCTCCACAATCTGAATCTGTGGTGAAGACGGAGCACAGAAAGAGGCCGGTTATTCACCGTTCAAACGCTCACTTTGAAGCATTTCCAATATTTCCACGACCGCCATAAAAAAAAAACGCAGTTCATTTCTTCTCGGTGCGACGATGCGATGAGCAACAGATGAGCACTAAAACAAAGAAAGCAATTTAGGCCTTCAGTTTGGTGGAAATTGAAAAAACTTCTCCATTGTGGATTCTCAATGCGCTACTAAAACAATACAAGATGATGCATTTATTGGAACACACACACACACACACACACACACACACGCACCCAAGCGAGGAAACACAGTCTTTTATCCCCTCCTTCCACACCCAGCCTCTTATCTCCATCCTTCTCCCTGGGGAGCGTTCCTCCAAGTGTAATTGTTGCTCCGGCAAGCCAATCTGCAAACATTAGGACACATTCCCCGATCCTATCGCGCTCTCTCAGGAACAATAGCCTGCCAATAGCATCGCTTGGAAGGCCGAGGCAGGAAGTGACACGCAGACGGCCTGTCTAGCGGGGTTCTGAGGGGGTCACCCCGATTCTGCAATAAGAAGCTAACGCCGCAACAAAGACTCCTTTCTCTGCTCGCACCCTGACGGCCACAGCAGCTTTGGCGCTTTGCGTTATCTCACGCAAACACATAAACTCACAGGCACAGACAAAGGGAACATGTATAGCAGTATTCTGCACATACAAAAGGACGAGAAGCGAGCGCGTGCGCGTGCACACACACACACACACAGCTCTGGGCATGGCCGTTCTTTTATTACGTTTTATTAAAGCAGGAGACATGTTCTCCATGACAACAGCAGGAGCTGGTTTATTGTAGCTAACGCTGTTACGGCTGCATGCATGTGGGTTTGCTCATGCTCCAGTGGGAACTGTAAATCTAATGAACTTTATATTGAACCCAAACACCTCCACATTATTATTATTATTATTATACAGCTGTTGTTCAGTGGCAGACAAGGAAAACATCAAACAGATGAAGGAGATCTGGCAACAAAAAGCCGTTAATGTTCTAACTTGGGGTTCAGGAACACGGTGTGCCTCCACTAGTCAACAGGAAAACCTACCGATGGCTTGTTTGTCTACGTGGTACACATAGTTTTGTGTTATTCAATCATCCCTACCTTATTCTTACTGCCCCACCCATCCTTCCTTTTCCTCCAGTCATACTTTCTACGACTGGACCCCTTTCATCCAATCTATGATTGGATGAAAGGGGTCACTTGGATGAAAGCCTCGTCACTTCTTACAACTTCTTTCCATCCCAAGAATACTTTCCATCCGTTCATCCCATTCATCCTCTTTGTGCCTTTTTACAAAACATTTTCATCCCACTTGTCTCCCTCATCCCTCTCCCATATGATCTTTCATGAGATCTTCCTGACGAATCTCAACCTTTCACCTCTCTTTGAGGAGAAGCCTCAGTCATGGTCCTTGCTGTTGAACTGATTGCTAAACACTGTAGTTGAATTAAAAATGCAGCCGCCTACAACTAGATTTAACCACTCAGCCTCCGTAGTCCAATCAGCTCTTGACATAAAAGGGTCGATTTATTTATTTTGCCAGTTTTCTTTCAGATTTCTGCGAACAATTCAATAGAGAATGAAAGAAAAGGGGGGGGGGGAATACAAGCACCAAAGGCTTGAAGTGTAATAGACCCTTCAAGTGTTGGCATTTTCACCGTCTATTGTGCTTAAAAGGCACACTTAAGATTCTCTGACATTTGACAGAGCTGCGATGGCTTTCTTACTTTGCTACCAGAGAGGAGCGACGCCCACGCTTTGCGCATCAGCCCCTCGCAGCTGCCGGTGATTTCATGCAAGTGCGTGACTCCGGCTAGAAATGCACGCTGAATTGCATGCATTAGCACACACCCAGCTGCTGCCTCATGTTCAAATGCACACCCACGAAGGATGACACCTTTGAGGGCCTGTCGATCGCAAGGACCAGCAGAGGTGGGGAGCGGGGTCGGGTGGGGGGGGGGTCAGCAAGCAAAAACTGTTCAAAAATATAGCAGGGATGGCAAAGAATGGCTGAGACAGACAGGAAGCCTCACATGCACACACAGACGTAGCTTTATCTGGTGTGACTGTGCAGACAGACAGTCATTGTTGAGAAGCCCATGGAGGGAGGCTATCGGCGCTCAGAGCCTCAGCAGATTAAGCCCTTTGGGGAGAAATCCTGCAGCCTCAACACTTTTTTCCCTCTGAGCTGCCCATTGAGCGGCCTCCAAGGAAGGTGGGGAGAGAGTTGGAGAGTGGAGAGAAAGGGATTACAGTGGAGAGAAAAACTGGTGGAGGAAGAGAGCGGGGATGAAAGGGAGGAAGAGGGAGACGAGCAAGGAAGGATGGATAAAAGACGGATTGAGGCGGAAAAAAGGGAGACGGGGATTGATCGGGAAGGAGGAGGGTTGATTTATGATGGGTGGGTGTGGGAAAAAAGAGCATGGGAGAGAGGACGGGTGAGTGACAGATGTGTGAAGGAAAAGGTGATGAGGAAGTAGAAATTCAGACGGTAAGGTGGACGCAGAGAACCTGACGAGACTCATTAAGACATGCCTGCGCTGCGGCGGCTCCCTGTGGACACTGACCCCTCTGTGAAACCTCTGTCAGCTCACACACACACACACACACACACACACACACACACACACACGCATTCATACACATATGCTCTATATTGACAAAAGGTGATCCAATATTTTGAATAAAATGAAACACAAAGACGGCTTCGGCAGGCATTTGTTCAAGAATGCATCGCTCCAACGTGGCACCATGACGGGATGCCACCTGTGCAATACGGTGGCAAAAATTTATGAAATTTAGTCACAAAGGATTATTCCACAGTCAGATGTTTTCAAAATGGAAGCAACTGAGATTGACAACAACTCTACCACGCCATCAGAAGCTAAGTGACACGATGTGTCAAAAGCTGCAGGACTCCAAACATCATAAGACCTTCAGAGTATCTCAAGAACAGTGAAGACGGCTTCATGGATTGGATTTGCATTACCAAGTAATGCATTACCAACACAGATTACACCATGGCCACCACAACTCTGGTTTAGTAGACATGCTTGAGTGACGGATCAGAACAAATTTCCCTGAACTGGAAGTTTGGGAGACCCGCACTTGCCTGACTGCATTGTCAAGTGTCATTTTCGGTGGAGGTGGAGTTATGATGCGGGGCATTTTTCAGGAGTTGAGCTCGTCACTTCTTAGTTCTCAGAGAAAGGAACTCTGAATTATTGCTAGGAGATGAATTGAATTTATTGGTTCAAAAACTGTTCCTCAAACAAAGTCCTTAACGAAGCTTTCTCGTCCTACATCAGTGTCTGACTTCATGAATACACTTCAGGTAGAATGATCAAAAGCTCCCATAAAGACACTCCTAAAATCTTTTGGAAAGCTTTCTCAGAGGAGTTGAAGCTGCTACAGCTGCATAGGGTGTGTCGACAGAATTATAAACCCTATTAAGAAGGGAATAAAACTCAAGCTGATACGTATGTGAAAGCAGATGAGCGAATGCTTTTGACAATATAATCCATATGTGTGCGCAGTCATTGCCATATATCAATAGATGAGCGCATGCTCTTTTAATTTCTTGGTCATCTTTCACACTTAGTAAGCAGAAAGAGGCTCTCTTGTAGCACGCGTGCGCTTTGAGTGTTTTCGTCAGTGTGACTTGTAGGGAAGCACTCAGGAGCTGCCAGAGAGCCTCATGAATTACACACGTCTCATCTTGTGGAAGTCCATCTGTCTCCACATACACACACACACACACACACACACGCACACGCGCCGCATATGTTTCTTCCATACAGCCACCGAAACCTTGTTACGCCAGAACAATGACGCTGACTGCGTCCGCACAAGGCGAGTGGTGTTTGCAGAGGCACACCGTCGAAATAAAATTAAAATCTAGCAGAAGCACCGTGGACCTCTCTGTGCTCCTGAAGCAGCTGCACAATCTAATTTTAGCAGATTGTATCAATGGAATAAGTAAACTCACTCTTTGCATGTGCGCACATTTAAGTCACTCCCAATCAACTTGGACTGGGAGATGTCTTTATCTTCGTTATCAGAGAAAATGTGCAAATGTCTGCATGTCTTAGCCCATGTCCTGCCGTGTGTGTGTGTGTGTGTGTGTACATTCATGCTCTCATTCCTATTGGCTGCCTTATCAGGAAAGCATGGCTTCACGCTTTGGGATAAGCTGCGAGAGTGAGGAGGAGGAGGGCTGATAAAGCCCTTCATCATTCTCGTGCCCATACCCTCCCAGCCCACCACCACCATTACCAGCACCTTAATTAAAATGTGCTATCACCCTGAGAGAGGGAGGAAGAGGGCCGAGTGGGCAGCAATCACCCATTCAGTCAACAAGTAAGGGCTGGATTTAATCTCAGACATTCTGGACTGAACCAAAGCAGAAGAATCTTTGTGAATCAAATAACATATTAAAGAAGAATGAGCGCGACTTGGAAGATTATATCAGCCTACATAATCCTACAGAATCATGGGGGAACGACTGCTGACTTTCATGTGGAAATCAAGGACCCAGAGTCAGGAGGAAGGGAAGAGATTCGCAGATTCCTTGAAGTTCGAAGTGAGGCTTCCACAGCCGGTTCTGGTCTACCAGGAAGTTTTAGAGCATTTCAGGCTTCCTTGTGCTTAAAACGTTTATGGAGATGCTGATTTCATTTTCCAGCAGGACGACACTGAAAAAGGTGCTAAAAGTTGGTTCCATGACCAAGGTGGTACTGAGCTTGATTGGCCAGCAGACTGGCTTGACGATGCAGTAATTCATGCACAAGGAGCAACAAGCAAGCACTGAACTCATGTGCTACAGAATAGATGGACATCATTTTGAATGGGCTGACATTTTTTATGTAACATTATTATTTTCTGAGACACCTGTAGTCATGCAGAAAAAAAAAAAAAACAATCAGCCAAAGAGAGAGATTTATAAAGCGTCTTGAGGCAGACGGCTACTTTTTGTGGCCAAAAAGGTCAAAAATAAACAAAAATGAACAGAAGAAGAGGGGAAAACTTTCTTTTTTGTTTGATTCTGACAAATCTAATTGATTTCTTAGTTTGGATTATTCCCCCTGCTCTCTCTCTCTCTCCCTCTCTCGTTCCATCATATGTCAGGTTTTCACACAGTGCTGTGTTTCAAACCCCTCGGCCATTGTGGAAGAAACGTGGAACGGGAGGAAACAACACATTTTCATGACTCACAAACAATTCAGCCGAGTTTGAGCAAGTAAGTGCAAAAAACTCTTCACAGCCTGGCAAATGAATGAATGTCCTTCAACCCACAAGTCTCCCTGCGTCTTGTGTGTTTTTTTGTGACGCAAGCAGGAGGTACAGTTTCCTGGTTTTAGTCATGTCCCTTTCGTCAATTCTACAACTTTGAAGACAATCGGCAGCAGTCATCCCCAGAGTGTAAACATCCAGAAACGGTTTTTTTTTTGTTAAACAGTGCTAAACGAGTTTAAAAGAAGATCTTAACCAACAAAAGCCTTATGAAAAGCAAATAAAACCCCCAAATCCTCTTTGCCTCCCAGTGTCTCCTCTTTCCTCCTCCCTCTCTAACAGGATAAGTGGCCCATGCTAATCAGCTAAATGCACAGACCTGGCCGTCCTGATCAATGCTTCAATGGATCAATGAAGTAAAGCAGATGGCTGCAGGAAGAGGGGATCTAATCCACAACTCTACCTATCATGTCTCCTTGTCCCTCGGTGCACTCTAAGAGTCAAACCTGCACTGCTAAGGCACTTCTTTGCACAAAAAAGCTTTCCTCCCCATCTGGGTGGAAAGGAGTAAAATTGCAGAGCCGGCACAAGCGAAGGAAAGCTGTGCGGAATCAAGTAATGCTGTGGTAAGTTTCGGTTTGATTTGTTGGCCTCCCCCCATCTTACAGAGAGTTAGCTTTCAGGAAAACTGACTTCTTAAAAAAAGGGGAGAGAGGGACAGCAAAAGCTCAGTAAAGCAGTTTTTTTATTTTTTAATTCACACCTTTGACTGTTCTCTTTTAAAACCCTCTGTGTGTTCAAATCAGCTCAAAATCCATTCAAAAACACTTTGGCTCTTGACAAAGCTGACCCCCCGCCGCTTCTTTTCTAAGCCGGTCCCAGAGCTCCAGCTAAGACCCCCCAATGCGGCTAATGCGACAAACAGAAGGAGCGAGCTTTGTTTTATTTATTGGGGGTCTTGTTTTTAATTTCACCCCGAGCGTGGCAGCCCGTTTCCAGGAGCTTTGCGAGGAGCCCGTGACTCCCATACCTGACTGGTATTGAACCGAGCGCTCCGTTCGTCTTCGGCTATGAATGCTAATGGGTGACCTTGTTTTTGCAGCTGATGCCACCGAGGCCAGGCGGATCAAAATGCAAAGGCTTTGAGAGGCGCATGGAAAAGAGAGGAAGAGCATCAAACTATTTGAAATGACAAGAAATTAAGAAATTGGAGCGATTATCACATGTAAAATTATATGCGGTCTAAATTCGACAGGCGAGTATGTGCTATATTCAAAAGTTCAGCATCGGTATCCACTCTTTGTGAGGTGAAGAGTCAGTCAAACATTTAATGTCAGACAAAGACGGCTTGAATAAATGAAAAAAGCAGTTTTCAACAGTCTCAAAAGAACAACACCTTATGTTCTGATCTATCAGCAAATCAGACTGCAAATTGTTACAAAACCGTTTTAAAGCAATTAACCAGCTGAACACAATTTGGTAAAACAGTGGAAAATATTTCCAAGAGGTGCTGTGCCACAAAAATGGCTCAAAAGAAGAGCATCAACGCCTCCCTATGAGAGGCCTGAAAAAGGAACCCAGAACAGCATCTAAAGCCTTGTGGGCCTCACTTTCCTCACTTTGGCACAAAAAATGCTGGGTACAAAACCATCGCAAACTAAGACAGACACAAAAGCCTGTGTAGGATTTGCTAAAAAAATAAATAAGACAAGAAATAAAGGATAAGGTTTTTGGAAGGTTTGTTTCATGGCACAAAGGATCTAAAACTAACAGAGTATTTTAGACAAAGAGTGACATACTTGGAGTTGAACATAGTGGTGGGGGTATGATGATCTGGGCTTTGCTTTTATGCATTAGGACAACTTGTCATATTTGATGGATTCATTAGTTATGTGTTCCCTACCTGAACATATCAAAGTTTGTGGCCTTAAGGTCAAGTGAATTTGGACACGGATTCACAGAATTAAACAAAGTGAAGGTTTTGGTGCGGCCTAGTCAAAGTTTAGGCTTTAATCCAATTCATAAGCTGTGGCACATCCTGAAGTAGGCTGTTTATGCAGTTATTAATGCTTCTTGTACCAAAATATAAGCTGCATCACATATAAAACAGCATCTAAACTTGAATTAAAGAAACATATTTTAATTAGAATATGACATTTAGGTCTGTTGTACAATCATCCTCACAATAATGTAATGATGTTGACATTTAGACAGATTTTTGTAAAAAAAAAAAAAAGAAAAGAAAAAATTTACATTTCAAAGCATACCCACTATTTCCCACTATTATTTCTTGCATCGAGTGTTAAAAGCTTTAATAAACAAAACCCGCCTCAAGAAGACACTTATTCAAAGGATACACAGCCACCCACTTAATAAACATGCAAATAAGCTGGTTAATGGCTTGCATACTAATGTTTATAGCAGCAGTAATTAATGCACATATCATGGAGTCAAGTTATTGTGATTACAGCACAAACAGAGTGTAAGTTTCTCTGCTTTAGAAAGAGCGAGGCGAAGGAAAGTAATAACGGATCTCTAATATTTAGGTTTCTTCTGAGCGCTGAGGCAATCCAACGCGCCTCAGGCCAGAATCAGTTTGCTCCGAAACATTTCAAAAGAGCCCAGCGAAAACATATCAAGTTACTACAGTCTGCCATCAAAAGCCTGAACTTCTGATAGCTTGGTTTTGTAACAAGTCTGAGCCCAAAACAGACTTCCCCTCTGTTTTTTTTTTTTGTTTTTTTAATCTTCCTCTGATTTTCCCCCCACATTCACTGCATCACCCGGTGTCGCCTCGTAACCCTTCATGTGCTCTGTTCCCTCTGTCCAGTGCCATTTTGACTCCGTGACCCCCTGCATGCTTTGATGTCTCCTCTGTTTGAAGCACAATCCCCTCTCCCTCCCTCCCTACCCTGGATCTGCTCCCCAAGCCCTCCTACTGCTTGTTTCTAGTGTGGTTTAGTGGATGGCATGCTCTCCTCTCCTCTCCCATTCCCTCCCCTGTCTGCTCTGCTCTCTGTCAGTCTCTGGCTGTAATGTGGCTCTTGAGGCACGGACATGTGGCGCAGTGTCTTGGCAGGAGAGGGAGAGAGTAAGAGGAGCTTGGGGAGGTGGGGGGAAGACGGGGCAGAGATGCCCGATGACTGCCAGGAGAACCACATCTGTCTCTGATCTGTGAGTACATGTGCTGTAAAACACACACAGCCAGAACGGACGACTCCTGCTGTAAGTTAGGCGCTTTAAGAAGAGGAGGAGAAGCCCAAACAGAGCGACAGGAAAGAGTGTTTACTTCTGACTGTACAAGCAACCAGACTGCTATGGATGACTGTGCCTCATGTGTCATCCTACCGGCCGCATCACTTCTCAGCATGACGAACCCTCAGAAAACAATAGGACCACTAGATCCTGGGCTCAATGTTTTGCAGAGCAGTAGTTCCATTTTTAAACCCTAATTTGGTGCATTTTCAGTACTATGTGATCAAGTCACTAAAACGTTTTTGGATGGATAAATCATAACCAACCAAGGACAGGGACGCTGAATTAGTCTTTTACGCCCCTTTAAACATCTGTAAATCCAGTACAGACAATTGCTTGCTACTATGTGTGGCCAAAAACTGATGGTTCTAATCAACCTGGACTTGAAGTCGATGTATGCCGAGCTCCAAAACCGGCTAACCCAAGGACTCAAAACCTCCTAAATCCGGCGCTGACCACAATCTCCCGTTTTTATGATCTGATTACGGAGAGCGCGGTGGCTCGGCGAAAAGCCCCTTCCCCAACTCCTGTCTTCTTGCAGCACAGGAACTCTGGAGAAAACATGGAGCTCCAGAGGGATAGAGAATGATCAACTTTTACCCAAATACCTGCTGCCACATTTTAAAGACTTTGTGGAAGAAAAACCTACACATTTTGACACAAAACAATCTGAAAAGGTGTTTCTTTCCTCTATTGTGCTTTGAAAGAAAAATCCATCTCAACACCTAACTTTAAGCTGCGTGAGGAGAAGAACCACATTTAACACTCGGATTTCAACACAGAACATGGTAGTGGCAGTATTATGCAGTGGGGATGCCATTGTCTTATGAGGTATTTTAAGCGGGTCAGTGACGATTCGTTGTTTTAGGATATGGTGACACCAACAACATGATCACAACCTGCCGTTTTTATAGTCATCTGAGCACCGAGAGCGCTGTGAGCCCCCTGCCTCGAAAAAGCCCCTGGAGCTACTGGGAAAGGGAGAGTGGTGGTCGCTAATGAACGCCCTAACGCGTGAGTCAAATCCTGCAATGACAGAGTGGCTTTTACGCACGCTTTCTTGGCCACCAGCAAAAAGTGGTGAAAATTGCAGGTTGCGGAGAGGTCCAGCCCTCTCTGTAAAACATTAAGCCCTCCACCCTCCTCCTAATCGGAAGAGCTTTTTAATCAAGAGAATGGGTTTGTTCATTGTTGCTGATTATTAGAGTAAATCAAGGGGGGAAAAAACACAAGGAGCCAAACGGGAAGTGTCCGTTTTTCCAGTCAGCTGCTGATGGTTTCAGTCCGTCTGGGACATGATTGCTTCCGGGATTTTTTTTTTCTCCCTAATTTAGCAAATTGATCAGTTTGGAAATGTTTACTTAACTGCAAAAATCTAAAAATGTGTGTATATTTGTAGGATTGCGTAAAACAAACATCTTTTTCTGCCTTATATTCTCCGAACAGGGAGAAAGGAGAGGAAAACGGTTTGTGGATTACACCAAGTTATGTCAGATGTTTAGGTGGGCTGGAAAAAAAAATCAAAACGCATGACGCCCAAACTCTGGAAAAAAAAATAGTTTAAAGATGACGATCCGTACGCCAAAACCAAGAACTAACTCAAACTCACCGCTCTGTCCTCCGACTCCACATCCTAAGTGACACAGTGTTATTAAAAATCCAACCAGCGTGGTGGGAAAATCCATCTCGGATCAGGCAAAAAAACAAAAAATCAAAAAACAAAAACAAAAACAAAAAAATAATAACACAAAACAATTGAGTGTCTGCTGTTTCCACTTTGTTGGATTTAAACGCTGCAGTTGCTCAAAAACACAAAAATCCACATCCACTTCGGTCGAAGCCAAAATCTAGAAACCTTTTAAATAAAAGAACCCCCGATGTTACTACAGGACCATTCGCTGGGAAACAAGAACATCGGAGTGATACTCTAAAAACTCATCCGAGAAACACTGAGGGAGCAAAGTTCTTGTGGACAGTCTGGACAGCGGCTGCAGAGTCGCGTCAAGTTCCGAGACAGGCTCCCCAGTCTGTCCGAGTATCTCCTCCTCTGCCGCTCCTGCGTATTTTACGCACGCTGGGGTCGCTTCTCCTGCAGCGATCTGAAGCCCACCGCCGCGTTCCCAGCGTCGGGTGCAGCTTTCCCAAGAAATCAAACTGGAAACAGTCGGGCACGGAAATAAACGACCGGTCTTCTCCTGTCTGACGGACCGCTCATGCCGCGCCGCTCTCCGCTTCACAAGCCCTGCGCTCCGCTCCTGCTCCGCTCTGACACCAGCGTGCGTCCCGCGTCTGCCTGCGAGCTGTGTGTGCAGCGTGTGTGTGAGTGATCGCTCTTTTGAGCTGAGCAGCTATCGCGTTACAGTCACGGCGCCCGGGCTCCGCCTCCTCATACCCCTCCACCCCCCGCCCCCCAGCCCTCCTTCCCTCGCTCACTCCGTTTCCTCACCGTTTATTTGTAAGAGAGAGAGAGAGAGAGAGAGAGAAGGAGAGAGAGCATGCCTCCACCCACCCTCAACACACACAGCCCCTCTTCCCCCACAAGATGCCACAGATATGAACTCTTCCACAGATAAAGCCGAGATAAAACCACATTGTTATGGTAAAACAAGGGACCCCAACTTCTCCAGGGGACGTTTTTATCCCACAGGACCGGCACAAGAAATAAACGCAGCGGTTTGCAAGTGTGCCTTTTGTGTTCAGTCTCAACTTTTCACGGCAAAAGTTGCCCCAACCTTAACAGGAAAACTGTCCTGTTGGTCAGGTCAGAGAACGTCGTAGAACACCAGTTTTAGCACAGATTGGGGTTTGAACTTTGACTAGGACATTTTATCACATGAATTTTCTGTGATCAAATCAGTGTTTTTTTGTTGCTCTGGCTGTGAGTTTAGATCTATTCTTCTTCTGGAAGGTGTTCATCTTCTAAATGACTCGGAGGCGTTTCTCTGCCCATGCTGAAGAAAAGCCTCCCCACAGCATGATGCTGCCACCACCATGCTGCTCTTTGCTCAGACAAACAGTGATACAGTGATAGTCCAAGTAGAGAAGTGTTTTACAGTAACGTTCAGTTCAGGGATTGTTTTAAAAAGTGGTATGAGGTCACACTTGTATCTAACATTTTTATTCAACATTTCTAAAGGACAGTATTACATGCAAATATTAGCGGCTACCGCAGTAATCGCAATCAAATAAGCACAAAAACACACAAGTGCATTGTCCGACATGTTTCAAAAATGTCCTTCAGGTCTAGCGCAAAATCTTAAACACGCTCAACTTTGCAGTTGCACCCGGACTGAAATGCATCTGCGAACACACTTGCGAGGGCTCTGCATCCTCGAAAGAGTGAGAAAGGGAGGAGACATGGCGCACGGCCGCCTTTCACCACAAAAAACACATCAAACAACGGAGGCAATGTCAGGGCCCTTAACCCACCATAGAGAGCCCACCTCAGCCCAGCCCAATGTCAGCCCTGCAATCAGCCAGGCCTAAATACAGAGCGGGGAAGCCGTGTAATGACACAGTAGTGAAGCCCAAAATAATCTGCTGAGAAAGGCCTCCGCAGTGTCCAGCCCATGTGCCCTGCCTGTGGCTTGTATTACCTTGTAATGGAGTGGACTGGCAGTATAATGACTGCATGTAACCTTGCTGGAATCTTTATTTGGAACAGCTCAGTGCATTCCTACCGGTCAGGACTCATGGGAATCCTTCTGAGCCAACACAATTGTTTTTCGGGGGAACTTTTTTACCCCGGGCTCCCACAATGACAGGAATCAAACTTGGTGCTTGGAGAATTGGAAGAGACTCGGCTTTTTCCAACCGACTCGATTCTCGCTGGATCCAGGAAGTCCTGAGACGTGAACGCCGTGGACAGAGTGACCCCCAATGCCCTTGACAGAAGGTTGTGTGACGGGTCTGCGTGTCCCCCGTCTGCCACCTCGGTCAACTGTCATCCCCCCGGCTCCTTCTCGCCTCCCCACCCCTCCTCTCTCTTCTTGACTAGAAGACATCAACTTTCTGCTTTCTTGCGGCTTGTCAGTCATTTTTAAGCCCATCCACAGCCTAAGGATGGGGCGGCTGTCAGACATCAATGAGATTGGTTAATCTGAGCCTCTGGGTGGAGTGGAAGAGGGGGTGGGGGAGGGGTTTCATTTGGGGGGGAGGGGGGGTCTGCTGGCATAAACCAGTCTGCCATGTGCTCTATTCTGGATTTGCCCATGCTTGTGAGATTACACACCAGACATGAGTGTTAGGTGTCTAGAGAGCTCTGATTAAACGCTTTTTGATGAGGAAAAAGTGATCTTTGCTTAACCTCGCTTCGACCCTTTCACAGAGATAAGGAGAGGCGGTGAGAAGAAGCAGGCCATGTAAAACTGTGAAGCAACAGTGGGCTTACTTTCTGTTCTCCCCCTCCCTTTCTGTCCCTGAGGGTCATTTGATAGTCTCCTTTTCCATTTGTCAACATCTCTCTCCTTCCACCATCAGCTTTCAACCCCCAAAATATTGGGTCAACACTCGAGTAATGGAAACTGACCTGAGCGGGGGAAACAGCAAACACTGTGAGCAATATAAGTTGGTATATTATTGCTGCATTGTTAACTGAAAGCATGTATTGCTCTGTATTACTCATTCCACATTTTTCACTTTACAACCATAAATGTACTGCTTTAATCGCCGCTCTATGTCATAGGGCGACAGGAAGTTGTTTTGGTTTTGGATTGTTTTCTTTCCTTTTATGTTTCTGTTTAATGATATGTTTTGTGTTTGATTTATGAAGGGATAATTTTGTTTAATTTGACATGTAGGGCATGTGTAAATATAAGCCTTGTGCTTCTGTTTGAATCTTTTCAGCCAAGTTGTTTACAGTGTTTTAAAGTGTGCATAGCAGATTTGATGACTGACTGAATAAATTAAAAAAAATCAAATCAAATCAAAGTAGTGCCTAAAATTCAAGATTATTGTAGTATAAATGTATACGTCCTGTCAGTGAAGCATGGAGGTGGCAACATCATGCTGTGGGAATGTTCAAAAATTGTTTTATATGAAAATATTCTGATCGGAGGGAATCAGTTCATCTGCACAGTCGGTGCACTTTGAAATTCTGCAAATAGCTTCATGCTAAAACAGCAACACCACTGCAGGAAGATGCTATTTTGAGCATGCATGTCTCTGTGTCGGAGTCTGTTAAAGTGCTGCAGTTCTGAAGTCAAACCTGTAGTTTTAATGCATGATGCTCTTTTCCTGGTGTGTTTTTCCACAGCTCCCACCATCTGCTTTCTCTCTCATCTCTCTGCTGCACAGAACAGCCAACAAATGGCTGTCGCACAGTCCAAATCCTCACCTCAGCACACCTGCGCTGGGTTCACTCATGGGTGGTAGAGGAGAACACAACAGGGTCCCTTCCCCCCCCTTCCTCGGTTGTGCGTGTGTGTGTGTGTGTGTGTGTGTGTGTGTGTGTGAGAGAGAGAGAGAGAGTGTGTGACTGAAAGACAGAGAAGAGAGGGGAGAGAGATACCAGGCTGTATACCGCCTCGCTTATCACAACCTGCCCCACAGACTGACAGCATGACTGATAACTCTCCCTCTCTTTCTTCTCCTATCACACACTCCTCTACTCTTTCAACACCTCTCACCATCTTCTCACTGTCGCCTCCGCGGAGCTGGTCGCAGGTTCAATTCTGGTTGAGCGCCTCGACTTTGGGCTCTTTAAGCACAGAAACCTTGTTGCTTTAGTGATAATGAGTTAGCCTCCACTCTGGTAATGACATAAGACCGTGTGTTATGCATCTAAATAAATTAGAACATCATTCAGAGGTTGGTTTATTTTTTAGGAATTTAATTGAAAAGGGGAAGCTGGAAACGGGGATAAACATTAAACCTCTCAAAATTGGATTTAGACACAAAAATGTTACAATCATTTGGAAAATGTGGCTATTTGTTCATCAGTCAATAAGGGTGAGTACTAGGAAGTTAAGTGGGGGGGAAATGCAGTGAAAAAGCTAAACATACTGTACAGCACATGGACATACAGTTCAGAACGGCAACATTTCTGAATTAGTAATCCTCTTTTATACCTTGTTCAGCTGCTATCCTGAAAACACCTATTGATGCATATTCAACACATACCAAATATTGTATTGGAAGCACTTTTCATCATCTAGAGGTTGTGAGAATGAACAACATCTGTCCATTCTGAGTTAAAGTATAGGACTGTATTTAAGTGGACCAGATAATGGATCATACAGAAATGTGTGTTGTAATTCAGTTTTCAAAACCGGAAAACCTTATTATTATTATTATTATTATTATTATTATTATTATTATTATTATGCTGAACTAATTTGGGTCATCTATTGTGTCCAGAATTAATCAAATCCAAGTATAAGTGTAAATAAATGTAGGGGGTACTTACTGGCTTTATATTATATAATTTTATCAATTAAAATAACATTACAATTCACTTGAAACACATTATTAGCTAGATTATGATATTGAATCTGTATATTTTAGTCTTGTAGGTTTTAATTGGACCTCGGCAAAAGAAATCCCAGTTCTCCAGTCATGATTTAGCAATGGCAAAACCTGCTGCATGCTCAATGAATAAGAGATGTATAGGAAAAAAAATAGCATCATAACATAAATGTATCTTAAGGATATACCATACGGTTTTTGGCATTAAAACTCTCCCCGCTGTGTGTTTAATCCTTGAAATGTCATGTTTAATATATTTCTGTCATCATGCTGTTCTTAGATGTTGCAGTGACCCAATTTCCCCTTGAAATCCCTTAAAATCAACCGATCCTTATCTTTTAAGTACATTTGCATGCATTTACTCACGGATCGTAATCTAACTTGAGATACTTCCTTCTATCCACGCATTCCCCCAGTGAAGACGCTCAGTTTTATTCCCACAAAACCCTTGTATCTTCCGCAGTTTCTTGACTCACTCCCAACTGTCACATTCCTGATGGGCCACCCAAGTTATGGGCATGCCCTGACCAGGGCAATAATTACGCACAAACCCACACTTTAACCGTCTACTGTAATACTGCAAAACTTCCCTCTGCTGTTGCCGTCTCCTTGGACTATATGGGAACATCTGGTGTCTGTCTGCCGTCTTCCCACTCCTCCTCCCTCTATTTTTTATGATTTTTTTTTTTTTTCGTCACTGCTACCTTCAGTGGCAGTAACAGCTCAATCATCAAAACACTCTCAGCTGCAGTAAGAAACAACAGTCGTGCCAGACAGAGAGGAGGCGTCGAAGTAAAAGTTCTGCAGAGGTGTCTTTGCTTCGACAAAGCAGCCGCGGTGGGAGAAGGTTTTATTATCTTCATGATTCTGTTTGGAAGAAAACAGACATGGCATGAATGTAAATATTATTATTTCACCAGCTGATGCGTGCATGTTTCAGTAATGATTAAGATGCAATACACTGCTGAGCCTAAAGGGGGCAGGCGACAGCATGAAGCCGAAAGGGTGAGAGGTCCTGACTGCAGGCAGCCTTCAGAAACATTCTGAAAATTGTGACTGCGGTTCTTGCTGATGCAGACATTTTAATAGACAACAAACAAAGCTATTGTTAGAAATATTAGTAACTCCAAAAACAGACTGGTAAATAGATTTGCTGGCACAGATAAATGTGTGAGAAGTCCTAAATTAAGCACTTTTGTTATTGCTGAACTTTTAGATCAAAGCTTTTGTGAACTTCTAGCTAGTAATTAGTGACTTTCCCTTACCCTAGGATGTAAATAGCAACTAGGCTGGATGAGAAACCATGAGTGTCTTACCTTCTATCACAAACGTAATCCTGTCCAGTTGGTTAAATCCCAGAACAAAGAAGATGAATATGCAGGAAAGCACCTCACGCCTACTAGGAAGTGATAGTAGGGATCTATGATGCTGTGGGCCTGTTTAAAACCTTAATATGTTAAGGTTTTCTCCCTCATAAATAAAAACACAATCTAGAAACTGGTTTACATCTGATATTAAAATCTATTTGATTATTTGAAACATTTTAAGTGTAAAAAACAAACAAACAAACAAACAAAGCTGCAGAAATCCAAGTCCAAATAGTTAACTCTGTGTTAATGTTTTTCCAGTCTCCTA
This sequence comes from Poecilia latipinna, assembly GCF_001443285.1. Lineage (NCBI taxonomy): Eukaryota > Metazoa > Chordata > Actinopteri > Cyprinodontiformes > Poeciliidae > Poecilia > Poecilia latipinna. The sequence goes on along the minus strand of NW_015113528.1, from coordinate 200,751 downwards.
TTTCAACCAGTTTCACCATTTCTTACATAACCAGTTAGCCATGACTGGTTTGTTCAGTGTATTTGGCGTGCATGGGAGTCAGTCACATGTAAACATATTAAACAGGTGATCTGTAAGGACGTCATTGTAAAACTATAAGACCTTATTTTGAAGAGCTGTTTATTGCAAGCCAGCTGCATCAGTGGCTGCTTTGTATTCGGATATGAGTTATGCACATACTGCACTGCTGTGGAGCCACAGCGGAGCTTCAAAAATATTGTTTGCTCACTTTAATTGCAAGATGTCCGCTCCTATTCCCTGGCTACCTCTTGTTTATGATACAGCATCATTATCCTCCATATGTTGCAGAGTAAAAAAAAAAAAAAAAAAAATTAGGAAATGTGTCTCTTCTTCCTTTGCTTTTCCACCAGGGCCTATTTTACTTCTGCTCTGTTTCTTTCATCTCTTTCCACTGCCCTGCTGTGTGCCTTTATAGTCACATCAAAGTGACCTTCGCCACCCTGCTCCCTCCAAAAATCCCCACCCCCACTTTTTTTTTTTTTTTTTTTAAGTCTGGAGACACACACAAATATATTTCCCAGGCAGTAATGCAATGACTCCGGTATTAGGCAAACAACTGGAATCTTTTTCCAGCACTTATCGATGCTTCTTGACATTGGAAAGGTTACTAATATCAGGAAAAATGGAGACAAATCTCCTTAGACTGTGCATGCAGTGTGACCTGCTTTACTGCCTTCATAAGTAGCAGGAATTATTGCTGCTGCATTATGAGGTTTTAATGATCACAATAATAATAATAATAAAACAGACAGCCTCTTTTCCGTGCCTTATTCACTATGCGCAGCCGTTATCGTCTGGTCTCTGAAGGGAAGATCTGCAGTAGACAAAGCAGAGAGGAGAAACACTGGGGAACAAGTGCATGCTAATGAGAAACACTTCTCTTTTTTTTTGGTTGCTGGGAGATAAAAGGTGTTGCACAGCTAGGAGCAACACTTTAATGTGTGACAGCAATGTAAGTCAGAATAAGAAGAATTATGTCTTTCTTGTATGAAGTCAGGCACTTAAACATTAAGCATGCAGGCTCTTACTGTCCATTTACATCATACACATAAGCAGTTTTACCCAGCATGGATTAAATGTTTGATATTTAGTACATACTTCATACACATCATGTTACAATGAGGACAAATGATACATTTATTTTTACAAAGAAAAACCTAAAATGTTGGGAGTTGGTATGTATCCAGCCCCATTCACTCTGAAGCCACTAAATAAAATCCAATTTAATATATTAAATATGGCTCCATATATATTAAATATGGCTCCGTAAGTCGAACCCTCTGTAGGTTCCTAGGCTGAATTTTCTTTTGAATAGTTTAGATATGCGCCATGTACATATCTGCAAATTGGTGAATCAGGAAAGCAGCAACAAGAACCACAGTGACTATAGAGGGGCTTTGTATATTTCTCTATCAAACAATACCCTTACAGAATACACTCAAATGCATGGTTGCTACATAACATATATAAAAATGATCATGAAGTATGAATACGGATTTAATTCAGAAACAAAACATAAGTCTGCAACAACACATTTCGCTTTAGTCGTGGTTGACAGGTTTAATCAGTGTGTCTAGATGATGCTGAAAAAAATTAAAAAGTGTAATAAAAGCTAGACGCAAGCATCGACTCGAGGATTTCCTGTAAAACTTTGAAAGGCTACTCAATGTGATATGTGCGCAGAAAAGAAAAAAAAAAGAGAGAGATCAAATTTGAATCTATAAACTGTTAGACTTGAGGCGTTTTCATTCTGAAGGAGAGAAAAACCACGCCAAGTAATTCAAATGAGGTGGAGGGAGATGGAAAAAAAAAAATCGAGGGGGGAAACAGATGGGAATAAGAAGCTAAGAGTTGTAAAGAGCCACGGAGAAGATTTGCTGTGCATCTGCTGTGGAAGAAACTGGAAGAAAAACAGGAAAAAGTCAGGGCGAAAACAAACGGAGAGGTTCCATGGGTGCAATTAGGATAGAGGGCAAAGGGAAGGAGTAGAGGAAGAGGGCTCGGAGGTTAAGGTGGCTGGCCATCCAGAAAAGCAGACGTTTTTGAGACAGGCGTCTTCCTTAATGGGGTTTAACCCTGATGCATTCACATTACCATCGTAATCTTATCAATATATTTTGTGTGCGCTAGTGCAGCTAACTGCTAAGCACTTGGCCCCATTAGTAAAACCTAATTGACTTACAGCCTTCTGACCACAAAGGTAACATCTGCGTTTGTCATGTAAGCGAACGCCCCATGTCGACACAAGCACGCTTTAAAATGACATCTGGTTAGAAGTGAATCCCCAAGCTGAAGACTGACCTTGATAAGTACCCGGGGACGCAATATGGACTTTTTTCCATTTCTCCTTGAATGGTCCAGGACGAGTAACGTCAAAGACAACATGGAATTTTTAGATAAATCTGCAAAAACTGCCTGTTTGACTTAATTTCCTATCCATCTATTTCCATTTGAGAACCATGGCTGCAGATCTAGAGCTAGAGGAGCTTCACATTTGACTGCATAGTGTAGGGTTAAGGTGAAAGCCTTTAGAGCCCAACAGAGCCACATCGTCTGATAAAAGGATCGGGAACAAGTTAGCAACCCTGGGTAGAAAACAACCTGAACAAGCTCGTCGTTGTGCCTAGAATGCGGAAAGAGCTCTTGCTTTAAGTATACAGGATCAGATAGAGATTAAAATGAACTTCAGTACTCTTCTGCTTCCTTCCACAAGTTAGCTCAAGGGATGCGATAATAAGCCCTCTACAGATCCGCCAAGCACGTATATAAATACCACACAACCAAACTCCCATGACCTCCAGCTCAACTATTCAACAAGCAGTTTCTCAACTATAATATTTTGAGTAATCTGCAATTTTCTTAGATGTATTTAACCAAATGATAGCGTAACTTCAGAAGGACATTTTGATAATCTTATTTGTCTCAATTAGTTCCTTTCTTTGGCTGGACAGTGGTTTCCTCTGACCACCCAAAAAGACTCCAGCCCTCAAGAGGAACTGCCCTACAACTGAGCCAAATGACTGAATTTACAATGGCATGAATTAGCCCCTACAAAGATAAGTGGGTATAGACAATGGATGGATGGTTTCTTTATTCACTTATACGTGGCATTTAAGACCTGGTAGTAACTTAAAAAAAATTAAAATGAAAAAGTGGAGCTAATGCAGTGGAGAGACGTTCATGGACAATAAAAACTGTACCATATCTATCCCTTCTTCATATCTATTGGATACTCAAGGATAAGCCTCAGCTTCAGCCTACTCCTTTAATTATTGGTTTATTAAGTAGTACTTTCTTTTCTGTAATGTTAATTTACCAAAATAAAGTGAATCTAAATAGATAATAGTATTTGGTACAGCTAGGGCTCTTGTATCGATATAAATTATAATCTACGTATGCGTGTTTGTGTCTGATTCACTGGGAATTTAGTTTCTCCAACACTCCTGAAAGCATCATTCACCTCATCCCTGCCCTAATTTGGAAAATTGCTCAGGTGCAGTTAATTAAGGTGAGAGGTACCGTAAGAGTGATTGCTAAGCAGCCCAACAACAAAATAGGGACTTTCAGAGATTAATTAACTTTTTATTTGCATTGGAAAGTATAACATTTTGACTCCGGAAAGAGATTGGGACGTTTTTTAAATTTTATTTTTTGCCGAGTCACCTGGAGGAGAAGGTCACAACTTGTACATGGCGGCACAAGGACTCATAGTGAGGACTACAAGGTTCAAGACTCCTGTAAGGAATTTTTATTTTTTTATTATTCAAACGACTCTGAAACATGTTAGAGCTGCTAAATACCAACGTTAGTGTTTTTTTTGTTTTTTCAATTAAGGAGAAGGAACTGTCTCCATTGCTGTCAACTAAACGTGAGTAATATGTTTATTCTGATATCTACGCTGCTTTTTATGCTATGTCCAACTTGATGTTTAACAGTCCTTATATAGTCGATATTAAATATTATTAAACTAATTATTCGGCCACATTGAGCTGTATAGTGAGCGCTATATCCGATCGAAGACGGCTTCTGCTCATCTTCCTAATGTTCTATTTTGCGCTGTTTTATTTTTTATTTATTGATTGAGTTTTGGTGTGTTTCAGTTGTTAATAACTTTGTGATTTGGACATTTATTGTTGGTCACACACTACATGCTCTGCGTTTTGATCAGAGTTATTTATCCCTTCCCCCCCAAAAAAAAATAAATAAATACACTAGTTTGTTTTGTAGCGAGTTGAACTAGTTAGAAGTCCCTTCTTATTGTTGAACAATGTGGTAGGTTTTTCTGAGCATATTTAATTGACTGTTTGGTAACATCATTTGATGAGGTAACTTTTATTCATATGACTGCTGCTTTTGCATTGAAATGGTTTAGAAGTGTATGTTTCTTTATGTTGATGTTCTGGTTTTGGGATCTGAACAAACAGCTGAAACTGCTAAATTGGCTTCCATTGACACCAGAACTCAGTTTCCTTAGAAATGACGATTTGTAAATTGAATGACTAAAAGAGTTTACTAATGGGACATCAAGATTCACAACAACATATACGTTTTGTTGACGTTTTGTGCAAGTAAGCATGCTGGAGTTGCTTATAAAGCGTGGAAAAATAATTCCTTTATCTTCGTATGAACTTAAAATGACCCTTTTGGTTGTAAACACTTCACCCCTATCCTTTGGAATGCTTGAGGTGTTGACCCAAACTTTGATAGCATTGTGTTTTCATGAATCTTGCTATTGCATGACACAAGAACCTGTTTTAATGGAGCACACCGGAGCTAAATCTGTGGAGTACCCTCTTGATTTTAGTGCAAACAGAATAAGAGTCCAATCAGGCACGAGACCGGAACCAATAAAGACAGACGGGTGGTAGAAATGAGTAACCAACACAGACCAAAAGGGGGAAAATGCTGACAGGTGAACAAGACAAACCCAAGGATCCATCACTATTTAGCCTTGGATATACAATATCAAATGGAGGACAGGAGACGCCTCCATATCAGCCTGTTATTATTGAAAATGACTAATATATTCTGAAGAGAGAAAAGTCAGAGTGAAAGAGAGATGGATGAGATATGGAATCGGATGGAGACTGACACTCAATCTTTCTGAATAGCAATCCAATAACATCTCCCGAGTTTCCTTATGGCTAATCAATCGTGCCGCAGCGCAGAAACAAATCACCATATCGCAGAGTCAATAACCGTCAGTCACGGAAATACCTCGCCTCAACCGTCAGTGTTTATCAAACTCGGTCCTGTCTCAGAGCAAGGATGGGGAGAAGAGTGACAATGCATGCTTGGTATGCACTGCTGCAGCTCCTTACAGTGGCCTGGGCTGCTTGTAATTTAGATAGCGATAAGGAGGCGATAGCATGGTGCTATCTACCATGCAGTGACCCCGGGTGAAACCAGGCTTAACCAACGTTAAGATGGATGAAGATCTGGGTTTGGAAAGCTAAACACAACACTTTATCAGGGAAGGAACGGGGGAGGCAGGTCAACTCACACCTTCATGACAAACAAGATACAGGCCTGCCATATTGGACATGTCTTAACGAAACTCTCTGGCATTGTTTACACAATCCCTGACTAGTCTCGAGGCAGAACAATCCATGGTAAAACAAACATTTAATCTTTATGTGCTCTGTTGGAGGATGTTTATATTTATTGTGAGAGTATTATTATGAATTCAGTGAAAAGAAACTTATTGGTTTGGAATATTTAGGTGACTTTCAATCCAAAAATAGTTTTGAAGTGATTTTTTTTTTTTTTACTAAAGAGCATAATTTAATCTCGTTTCAGCTTCCAATAAAATTTTATTTAGTTTTCACAAGTTGAAAAAAGTTCACATTTTTCGTTGGAGTTGTTTTATGGCTTTTCTCTCCCTCTGTACACGTTTCCTACTTAATCAAGCCACCCACGTTCGTTTCAGTGCCATTTTCCCAGCTCACTTTAATTTATAACTTTGAAAAGAAGAAAAATAATTTTATCTCTATAAAATGTGACCCAGCAACAGACCAGCTGGAAGAAGTAGCATTAGGAGAAGCCAGACCTGGCCTGATGCCTCACTGACCTCACTGTGGCCACAGCTCTGTGGTTTCATATTAATTACACAGGGAAAAATTGTCAAGTGTTTTATAGCAAGATGATGGAAAAACATTTTACTTGTTTTTTTTTCTCTATATTGAATGTATTCTGTTGCTCAAGGGGAAACTTGTAATTTAAAAGAAGGAAATTGCTACCTTTAGCGCCACTTAAAAGTAAATGTGGCAATTTATTAAAAAAATTGGCACATTCTTTGTCTCCAACAAGACTTGTGGCCAAAATTGAATTGTAAATGGATAGTTGTTCTGGTGTTTGAAATTGATAGTAGTTCTCGTGGATGACGATCAGTATATTTCAATTTAATTTTTGATTGATATCCTTGACCCTTGACTATTTGCATCTCAATATTTTCAGATTTCTTTTCATGTATTTTTCCTGTGAAATGAAATTTTAAATTATTCTTGGAAAATTTGAATATTTTTTCTTTTTTTTTTCGTAGAGCATATCTAAAATATTCCAAAGAAAATGCAGCAGGAAATGTTAAATGTCACTATGACCAGGTTTCAAAGACAGGTAAATCATCTGATTTACCTGTCATCTGAGTAACAGTGAAACTTATTATCAGTCCTCATGGCAGCACTATGATCAGCAGTGCAAATCTTCTAAATATGCACATTAAATCCAATGAGAGTAGTCTAATATCTGTCAATTTATGTCTTTGAGATGATTTCAATAGCCTCTCTGAGATCTGGACACCTCTCTGTTAGCTTGGCTGGGTGTAGCTGGTTTTGGTGTGTGTGCACACCATCTGTACGCCGCGGACAGTGTGTGGGTTTTATGGTGAGGAGCCCAGTCGAAAATCAGATGTGGTTCAGTGCCGGCTTAACCCAAAGGCCATCTTTGAGAAGAATAATGTCACACATGTGAAGAAAGTTCTTCTCAAAGTCAGTTTGATCTGGAAATGGAGAAAGTATCACCTAATTAGCTGAAAATTTCTACTGCTTAAAATACATGATTGGAGACGTCTTTCAAAAAGTACTGTACTTCTTTTCTTTTATCTCTTGCTTTGACTATAAAACAAAGAGATAAAAAAAAGACCCTCTTACTTTCTCTGGCTGCCATCTCTGTTTCCTTTGAAAACCAAACAGTGGTGTGTTTGACGTTAACAGACCGTAAATGCTGCTTTAAAATCCATTTACAGAGGAGGGGAATACTGAATATTAACTGCAGAAAGCATGGTCTCAAATTTCTCAGCTTCCTGTTTGCGAGTTTCCAATGGTAGCGGCAAAATAACTACAGAACAGTAAGTGTATTAGGAAGGTCTTTTGTGCAACACAAAAATTTCAAACAGAAAATGGCTTTTGTGAAAGAGAAAAATCTACTGATCAAATGATTTGACTACCCATCCCGAGCCCTTTTCTGTCAATTAAGAGTAATTTTCCTCTGCAGATCCACCTCCTGGACTTTGTCAAGCTGTGTCTAAATAGCCCAAAGCCACCAGCCAACACAAGGAGCTGTCAGTAATAACAGGACCAGCTGCCAGTCAACTGGAAGCAGCCTTTCAAACACAGTGAGCAGAGAGCAGGATACTGCAAAAACTATAGAGCTCTATATTTAGGAATAAAGTCAGTGGGATCCAATGACCCGTAAGAAGTTGGGGCATCCAGCAACAAGCTTCTTTATCCCAAGGGGGAACACTGTTTTAGAAGAGTAAATCAAAGCAATATGGAGTAGGCGGAACATTTGTTAGACTATCCTTTTGTCTTGTGGCTTTAGTACATAAACTTTAAGTAATAATGAAAAAATAAGTTGTATCTTTTCCATAAAATAAACATCCCATCCAAAAAGAACCCATATAAACCACACAATTGTGTTACAGTTAAAATATCTCCCAAATTTGACAAAGAAAACAAAACAAAAAAACATTCCAATGATATTTCTTAATTTCAGTACACCATGCAAATGCTCTGTCTACACTGATGAAGATTAACCCACCTCTGAGTTGGATGTGAGACATCACCCCTAGTGGCTCCCTATTTTTTTAAACTACGATTAGGTCTGGTTGACATATTCCAACATAGCTCCAAAGCCAATGTGAGCGGGCTTATTGACAATATAAACCAGCTTCAACAACCTCTCCACGGCAGGCACAATTACTATGACATGTTGTTGGTGACCTTTTAATAAATTTAATTTCACTGGATTTCGACCCTAGAAGAATAGTCCTCTAAAACACAGGCCAGCAGGGACCTCAGTCACGGGTTCTTGTTAGTCAAACGAAATATTGGTCTCACATGAGAGTTGAATTTCAAGTCTTGTGATTAATTCGACCACTGCTCCGCTTTCTGCCCCCTACTGTGAACTTTTATCAGTCAATTACACGCCTTTGTTTTTTTTATGGTTTTCTAGTGCGTCACATTAAAGAACACCTTGGGCCTCCAGCTGTGAGCTTGGAGCTATAAACCTTGATCACCTTTCAGACTCTGTAGTAACCGGGTTGTTTATGACCCTAAAACGTCATTAAATTTCTACAATGAGCGTTTCTCTTTGTAGTGAATTTCAAAGGATATAATTGTTGAACTAGTCTCATTGATTTAGAAAAAAACTGTCACAACTTGGCAATAACGCATAATAAAAAGGTAAGATTAAAATAAATAAATAAAAACAGGATGGAAAATTAATTGCTTAGTAAACCTTGTTGAGGAAAAATATCACCCAATACAAATCCATGTTTAATAGTGACTGATGAACTAAAACAAATAAAATAGGACAGACATAAACTACTAATTCACAAGACTATTCATCTAGCATCCTATTTATCGAGGAGAGGTTAATCAAAAATACACGATTCTAGTAATAAGAGATCAAAGTTATTAATCTGGTGCTGTGGGAATTGTTATTTTAATAATTTTGTGTTTTATGACCTAGTTTAGTTAATAGCTACTAAGGTAATGTGTCAGCTTTCATCATCAGAACCAACAGTAATGGATGATACTGTGTGGTACCATAAAATTACTGAATCTGTATTTTTTTGTTCTCTCAAAAAATACATGAAATTAGCAGTGCATCATAATGCAGACAAACACTTCTGTGATGGATAGAAGCTTGTATGACATTGCATTTTTGTCTATTAAAGACAGCAAAGCTTACAGAGTCAATTTCAGGGGAAAGGTCATGATGAAGGACTGGTCAGCCAATCAGAAAGCTTTTTTAGGACAAAATGCAAAGACATTTTTTATGCAAGTTGTCAATAAAGGGGATGTCTACATTCATTTACCTTTAAAATGTGTATAAATTGCACCTGGGATGAATTTAAAATTTGGCATGTTGATTATAAATTAAATGTAAACGTAAGTAGTTTATATTTCAACAAGCAAGATGTTTAGACAGTGATTTTTACAGAATATTTGATCTAAGTTAACATTTTGCCTTTATTGTACTAATTTGCATCACTGGGTGCAAGATAAACAACATAAGGATGAGGAAAAAGGAAAGAGAACAATCATATTTCAAGAAGGGCAGAAGGAAGGAGAGAGAAACTGTCATCTTCACCGTAATGGGAGGAAAGGGAGCTTTTCCTGATTGGAGTCGCCATGGCAATGGTTGGCACCTAGTATACGGGTACATGATTGTGTTTTGTGTGATGGGCTTTTGTGTAAGTGCTTCTCAGCATCTGGAAATGTTTGTTGGAGTGTGTATCTGTGCGTGTGTGTAGTTGGAGGTTGAAATGGGTGATCTGTTCGTGGGATTATCAGTGTTGTGAAAAATGAGGCAAATGAGGAGGTGGGGAGCAGAACTGCTGCTCTCAGGATGGCGGACACATAAACACTAAACCATTTCAAAAAATGGTTTATGTAAGAGAAAGGATGGCAGATAGATGATGTTTGAAAAGTGATGAAAAGTCGTAGTGGTGTTGTCATCAAGTAATTTTAAAGAATTTTTATATGACCACCAAAAAAATAAACACAAATAGATTGCATTTTCTTTAACTGGACAACTAACTGTAGTTGCCTGCAAATTAAATCTACCAAAAACAGTTTACAACTATTTAGAATAACAGCTTGTTATTGTGTTACTTTTAGTGGTTTGAGTTTGAGTGTTAGGTCAATACAGTGTTACTGCTGAGATATTAAAGGATCTTAAAAAAAACTCTCTGAAATGTCTGAATTTTCTATTAGAGCTTGAATTAGTTTGCTTGTGTTTGTATTGGTTCTTGCAGCTTTGATTGTTCAGACTTTCTATGTATTGCAGCCGAAGCCAGATTCCTTGTTATTGTTCACAACTTGGTCATTAAAGCTGATTCTGAATAAGAACAGAGCACAGACAACTTAAAGGTATGCTAATGATCTAACTTGTTGACATAAATGATGTCTTTGGCCAGAAGCATCATACATCTTACTTTGAGTCTAAGGCTGCTTTCACACATCAGGCAAATCCAATTTTATTTATTGGCAGACTGAATAGCCCAATTCTGAGATTTTCACCCACTCCCCCCAAAAAACAATCAGATATGTGGTACTAAATTGGAAATAGCTTTCAGATTACTCTTAACCATCATTTTACATTTGAGTAAAATGTAAAATGATTAGGAAAAGTTTCGATTAAGAAAAGAAAAGTTTTGATTAAGAAAAGTTTAAATCTTTAGAGAGTGGGTCTCAGTTCAATCTGGAGAGGAAGCCAAATCTTGAGTCTTTAGAGATTGTTTCGCTCTGGAGCTGCTGCTTTTCTGCTGCATGCACATGGAATTTTGAGGTAACCAAACCTCTGGCCTCCCCATTGAAGAATTTAAACATCAGGTGATTCTTGTCCATTTTTGTTTCAATTTCAAAATCTTTAAGAGGCTCCTGCTCCTGCTCTTTCTAACAATCCCTCTTTAGCACATCATGGCAACAATTCTCCTCCATTATGCCATTTACAATTGTTCTCAGGAGCATTAGACTGAAGAAGTTTGTATGGTAGGCTCACCATATGCACCGTGTGTTTGCTAATTGCTGCTGCCGCTAGTCTGGAGGAGCTGAGTGGGGAAGTTGCGGAAGAGTGGAAGTCTGTGAAGTTTTGTGGAAGCAAGTAGTGCTTTGTATGAGCAAGCATTTAGGCAGCGTGCTAGCTAGCATGGATGTTAGCACACTTCTGCGTTTGACCTTATATTTGTGTGGATAAATAACAACCAGCTAATCAAAATACTACTCCAAGTGGCTGCTGGGCTTAGCAAGATTTCTCGGGGAAACACTGCATATTGTTTGTATATATACACTGCTCAAAAAAATAAAGGGAACACTCAAATAACACATCCTAGATCTGAATGAATGAAATATTCTCATTGAATACTTTGTTCTGTACAAAGTTGAATGTGCTGACAACAAAATCACACAAAAATCATCAATGGAAATCAAATTTATTAAACAATGGAGGCCTGGATTTGGAGCCACACACAAAATTAAAGTGAAATGTTCCCTTTATTTTTTTGAGCAGTATATATATTTTTATAATATACTATATAATCTACTAAGTAAATCTAAAATCTTGCCATAATGCTGTGCGGACTGTCATTATGACAAACAATCCATTCACATCCAGAGTTTTGTTGATTCACTTGTTACTTGACAGCAATACACACTAACAGGTAATGATGACTGCAGCCAAACTCATTATTTTCAACCCCAGGTTTCTGGGTGGTTACCATTTAAAGGTTGTGACAGTAGCTTCTAAGTGACTTCAGGGGTCAGCAGCTTGTTTGTCCAAAAGCAGCTTGCATGTCCTGCTCATTATTAATAATAGCCACAGTGCTGCAGGATGTCACGGCCTGCTCGAGGTCAACGTGCTTTTCTTTTTTAGCGAGTCAGGCTTCAGAGCTGATGATGGTTTGCCTTGTGGCTACAAACCCATACAGCTGCAAAATGATGGATGTGCTGGGTCTAATAGCTAGGCTACTGTAAAACTGTTTCTAAAAGGATTATTGTTCGACCCTGAGAGGTTTGTGTTTTTTTACTGATGTTTTTGCTTCAAACTTTAACACGGATCTCCCATCAGCCCATAGCAATGGGCTCTGGATTCTGTAGATGTACTTGTAAAAACTTTTTTGAATTGCTTCCTTGCTTTTTCTTAGTCCTAAACATTTTTTTTATTTACCAAATAAAGAAAAGCATTTTCCCTTGAGATAATACACCTAGACAATCTGAATTGTGAAGGCCATAAGCCTGGGACAGACAGGTGTATCATGACAGCTATTTATAGGCAAGCCTCAGCAAGGTTATTTATAAAGGGAATGCCAGGCACAAAGGCAATTCAAAGAGCTTTTTATAATGTATATACAGTAATGCACTATATTCCTTCAAGACGCAAGGAACAAAAATGTTAACACAAACTAACTCAACCCAAATCAGACCTGGCGGTTCATATTTTCCTGTAAAATTTGTTGTAATACTGAAAACACCTTTCCACCTGTTAGTAGAAAATGTCATCTTGCAGACAGATTCTTTCTACCAAAAGATGTCAGCTAAAAAAGTACAAAAGTGCAAAATGGTCAGCGAGTGAAATTACCAGCACATGTGTGATATGGCCATTAAAATATATAATAGCCACAGGTTGATTATGGAAGTTCATCAAACTTTGTGGTTTTGCAGTGTGTCTGATCCTTGCATCAGGATGGTTTGAGCTCTCACTTCCCCTTGAGTAAAATCCAACAATCAGCCCAAGCCGACTGTCATTCCACTTTGACTTCAAAACCTCAGCCGCTGTAGGGAAGCACTCACGTTCATAAATCATTCACTTGTTACTCTGCAACCTAGTTTTTAGGAATAGACAAACGCATCCCCGTCCACAGCCTCCTATCCCACATTACATCCATCTTCCACGGAAGTGTGACAGAAAGTCCCAGCGTGACTTTCAATCATAGCGAATGTCAGCCTCTCTGAGGTTGACGAAAGGGGTTTGCTTCTGTGAAACCATGACGGGCTTTTCATGATTGTTTCAGTCCTGTGATAATTAGGCTGAAGCTGGAAAAGCACGACGAACAGTGATGCCATTCCAGTGTTTGTGTGAGGTGCCTGTAGTGATGTTAGAGACCGGGTGTAGCTGAGCTGATCCACAATAGACAATGGACTGGCAACTGCCATAGCTACTGCACATGTTCAGTCGAGAAAGTTGGCCAAAGTGTGTGGGAGTGCAGCCAAGTTTCTGGGCGGTGGCATCAGATTTCATGCTGTCATTTGACTCGTCTGTGTTGTCTGTTTAAAAATAAAAACACCTGACTGACCAAATCAAACACAGTTCGAAGCAGCGATAATGTTATGTGCAAAACATTTCTAAGAGCTGGACTTGTGTATGAGCGAGGTGTGAAACCGGCATTTAGAAACTAGTGTGCACAAATGGAACAGAGTGTACTTGTGAATGCTGATGCTGGCACATAGTGTTGCTGCTGTTATTCAGGTATTTCTTCCTCCGTGGTGGAAACAAACTGCGAAGTCAGGCTGTTTTCCCTCTCCTGAAACATTAGCAAGCAGAAGCGCTGAAAGTTGAGAAATTTTTGCAACCGGTGTTGTATTATGTTGAATTCATGGGGATCATAACTTATTGGTAGATTGTGTTTTTACAAAATATCTATAAACCAACATACCCAACGCGTTTTTTTAATCAACAAAAAGCACTCCTGACTATTGTCAGGTGAAATAATAATGGGACACCCAATGAAAGCTAAGGTTATTTCTTGTCATTTAGGTGCTATTAAATTACTTTTCATCTATTTTATATGAACAATATATTGGATATAAACATGCGACTATTAAAAGTAAATATTTTTGGGTTATCCTAATTTTTCAAATCACAGAATAAAATTCCTTTTTTTACATAAATAAATGCATGTCTAACAAAATGTCAGATTCGTTCAGTACATTTATTCAAATCTTCCTGATATGCCTCTGTGTGCTTCAGATTTCCCTCTGGAGAGATAAGGTTTTTTTCTTATGATTTGGCAAGCTTCCAGATGCACAATTTCACCACAACGATACAAGCAACTGCACGCTTCTAAACATTTGACAGAGTCTGCTGATTTCTCTGCTGACGTGAAGCACTAAAAGCGGGAATGCCATTAGTGTGGGCCACATGGTCTTCAGCCATTATCTTAGCAACGCCATCTTGACACAAACATTTTGGAGGCAATTAAAGATTATATTTGTGTGTGTGCATGTGTGTGAATGTGTGTGCAGCTGTCGAAGAGCAATTATAGTGACAATTTCTTCAATGTGGTACTGGACGGCTCATTTTCATATCAGAGGAAGCTGGGATTTTTTTTCTGTTTGATTAATGTGTTGTCAGAGGGAGGTGTGCGGTACTTGTGCATGTATTTGACAGAACAAAAGACTTGAAATTACAAACAGTGGTAAACGAAAAAAAAATAAAATAACAGATACAGATGCAAAACCGTAAATGGCTTTTAATATATGCACTGCATTCTGGGTTTTATTACTCACAGGCCAGACTTATTGTTTAAATATACTGCTTCATGAAAAGAAGCAAATACAAAACGGAGCCCATCATTAAGGAGAGGATGGTTTGTGGTTGTGTGTGGGTTAAACAGGAAATGGGGTTTACATGATTGTGTCTTTACAAGTGTGACCGTATGTGAAGCGAGTTAGCAGCAGTGTTTGGGGTTGACCATAATTGAAAAGGGCCGTGCTTCTCAGCGTGCATAAATGTGTGTGTGTGTGTGTGTGTGGGTGTGTGATCTCAGTGCTTCGAAGTACTTTGGTTCATAATGTGCTTGGAAACACAGAGAATTCAATAATTATGTGTGAAAAAGATGGAAATTAATAAAACACCATGTAATATGTGGTTCATAATATTTCTGTCAATTTGTAAAGGAGAATTTTTTTGTATCAACAGGACCCAGGTGGAGAACAAAACAGGGGTTGCTTTAATGCAATATTTTCCGTATTTGATTTTTGTTTTTTGTTTTTAAATGAAGGGAGGAAAAACAGGTTTTATTCAGTCTGGGGACTCTAATTAAAGTCAATCAATAGGGTTGGATCGGTAGGTTTGTAAAAGTAAAGGGTTGTTATGCATTTGTGACACAAATAAGTGTCACAAAACTGTAAATGATTTATGGTATAACAGAAAATAGAAAAATATAATTTTTCAACATTCCTTCTTGTGGCATTCTGTTTTCAAAACATTTCCTTGACGTTTTTCAGAGAAGCTGTGTTTATTCATCACATCCAAAGCTTTAAGATAATTTAATGAGAAGAAGCAGCAATAATTACTTGGATGCAATGACAAAAACTTTCAAAAAGCACGAAGGAACATTCTCTGAATCATGTGCTGTAACGCTAATAATGAGTCCAACCTGCTTTCATTTCCTGCCAGCAGTCATTTCATCAGAGCAGGACCGGATTTTTCCAGATGACGTAAATGTCAGTTTGGAGGGAAAAAGTGAAAACGCTGCAAATACAATTAAATTCGGAAAGTTTAAAAAAAGCCTGGGTGCCCTTTATGTTGTGATTACATCTGGGTGTGAGTGAGATCACATTATTTTTGACGGGGGTGTCTGTGTGTCACATGGGGGGCCTTAATTGACACTCGGTGCTGCGCCAGACCGGCCATTATGGAGCCGAATCTTGATCTAATCCACAGAGTTAGTGGCCTTAAATAGATAATGCTCCTGTAGCAGGGTCCAGTCGCTGGGGAGGCTCAACATGTGCTCAGTGTGTGTGCATGTGTGTGTCCAGGAGAAGACAGCTGAAACCCAGCCAAAGTCGGAGCAGCATGCCTATAGCATGAGCAGCAAACTTTCCAGAGAAACTGAGACCCCCAGCTGGTCTCTGCAGAGCGCCGTAACTTTAACACCGCAGCAGTCCACTAATACGAACCGACACCGTGGATCCAAGAGGATCCGCCATGTCAGGACCCGAGGATGATGAAACCAGAGTTCACGGTGTAGAAAGTTAGCAAAGGAGACAAGAGACTGACAAGCAAACAGACGGAGGAACCCGCAGGGTGGACGGATGAAAACAAAACAAGCGGGAGAAACGCCGGGAGCAACCGTAAAAGGAGGAGGGAAAATATGCATCAAGTGTAGGAGAAACTGCCAGAAAACAGAGAGGAGGAAATACCCAAGGTGCTCCAAATTGGAGCAGGGGCATTAGAACGGCTTGTCAATCACAGGTGGGCAGAGGTTCAGCTGATACACACACCGATGAGTCAATTACAGGCCAGCGAGGCAGAATGTCACGGCCGCACGGACACTAAACCGACGGCTTAACCTCCTCACACCACATCAATATGCTTCTGTGGAGCTGGGGAGAGGGGGCATAGGAGGAGGAGTAGGAGGAGGAAGGGGGGTTTAGAGGCTGTTGGACACCAAAATCACATAATCCACCTTTCATGTTGGGTAAAATAATGACTTAAATTGTGTCTTCCAGCTACTTTGGGCAACAAAGGCTCAATATTTCAATGCATTCTCAATATTTAAAAAATGTAAATATTGAGAATACATTGGATTATTTCAACAATATTAAAAACACTTTTTTTTTAAGTATTTCTGTTATTTGATGATAATAAAAACCTGACTCCTGGGTTTTGATTAAATAGTTGTAGCCCATTTTAGATGTGAGTGCCCTCAACTATTGAATGAGCGAAACTTCACAATCCTCCAAGGCTGTGATTAAGTCTACCACACGTTTTTCCTTCCACTCAACTTTCTGTTAATATGCTTGGATGCAGCACTCTGTGAACAGCCACTTTCTTCAGCAATGACCTTTTTAAAAAAGGAAATTATATTTCCTTATGCTTATGTTGAACACAAACCATTATTAGTTCATTAATAAATCATCAGTAAGTGATGATTTATAATATACAAAATATCTAAAGGACTAAACTCCAGAATATTAAATGACATGTATGCAATCTTTACATTAAAAATATGTAGGATTAATAAAAAGATACAGATTAGGAACAAGGTTACTTAGAAGAGTTTACTCTTCTAAGGAACTTTTATATGCCACATGAAAAGTGTGTTAAAGTAGCGAAATAGAAATCTTTCTTCAATGACAATAATCACGTCTATTTAAGCGCCGCAACTGACAGAAACATTACATTAAAGTCATTAGAGCTGGTCCAGGAATTTGCAGATTTATCTGCTATCAGTGTTTTGTTTGACAAGCTGCTTGTCTGAGACGTGAACACAATGGCAGCAAGCGACGAGGAAATGTGTTGACAGAACTCAAGTGTTATTAAGTGACTCTCAACAGCTGCTCTTGTCATCTGTGCTGAAGGTTTTATGATCCTGATGAAGAGAAACAAGACATTCCACTTTCTAGTTAAACACAGGATTCAAATCCGACTGAGTAAAAGTATTCACACCAATTTAATTTGCACTTTTTCCACATTATGACCCCTGACTCAACCCCAAAAGAGCCACTTGTGGCTCTAGAGCCTCATGTTGTAGACCCCTGGTTTAAATGAAAGCATATTCCTGCCCAGTCAAAGTTCAGAGCTAAATCAAATCAAGAATGTGTGGTAAGACTTGAAAATTTATGTTCAGACACTCTCAATTTAGTTTTTAAATAATTTTCAACTAATTTAGTAATCAATTGTTAACTGGATTATACTGACTCAAACAAATCGCTGAAAGAACAGCATATTCAAAGCAGTAATTTAAAAACATTTTGCATTTAAGATGGAAAAAACAACTGTTTCTCTAAAACTCAAGTGGCAGTTTTAGAAAGCTAAAAAGAAATGGATTAAATTTCTATCAATTTAATCCGTTAATCCAAAAAGTAGTCAACAGATTAGCCCTAGAATATATTAAGTCAGCAGCAAGGGTTGAGCTTTTCACAGGTTGATGTTAGAAGTAATTTTTAGCAATAAAATGTTTATTTTCTTATTTAAAAAATTTATTCATTTGTATATTTAATGCATTTCTAACATTGTACAAAATATGCCTAAATAAAAAATCTGCAGAATGTGCTAGCTTTTTACCCAACTAATTGTCAGAATAATCAATTACTAAAATAACTGTAAGTTGCAGCCCTTGTTGAGTTATTAATAAGAAGAACAGGCTTAAATGTCACTTTGTTATACTTTTGCAAAGTAGAGTGGGTGTCCTTCAGGTGCTCTGGTCCATTTAGATCACCATTTAGCCCGCCATGTCATTTTATGCCGTGTCATTTTCCCAGCGAATAAAACTGAGACGTCGACAAGCTAACATCAAGATGTCCAAGAAAAGAAACATCGATTTACAATAAGACTGTGAATGAAGATGTGTGTGAGTTGGTGTCAGGGCGGCAGTTGGTGATAGACTTTTTTTTGTTATCCGTTATCTTGACCGACAACATAAAAAAAAAAGAAATAAAAAAATCGGTCATGTACTATTTTTTTATCCGTGAAATTACAATCATATTAACATTGACTATTTAGTCGCATTTTATGCGGTTTAGTTAATATTCACCGTGAATCCAGATCCCATCACAAATTAAGCAGATAAATGCTTCTCCGTAGTGACAAAAACAGACTGTTGCCCAAATAAC
>NW_015113528.1:178538-179354 GCF_001443285.1 Poecilia latipinna | reverse complement strand
TGTTATACTTTTGCAAAGTAGAGTGGGTGTCCTTCAGGTGCTCTGGTCCATTTAGATCACCATTTAGCCCGCCATGTCATTTTATGCCGTGTCATTTTCCCAGCGAATAAAACTGAGACGTCGACAAGCTAACATCAAGATGTCCAAGAAAAGAAACATCGATTTACAATAAGACTGTGAATGAAGATGTGTGTGAGTTGGTGTCAGGGCGGCAGGTTTGCGCTAGACTTTTTTTGTTATCCGTTATCTTGACCGACAACATAAAAAAAAAATCGGTCATGTACTATTTTTACGTGTGAAATTACAATCATATTAACATCGGCTATTTAGTCGCATTTTATGCGGTTTAGTTAATATTCACCGTGAATCCAGATCCCATCACACATTAAGCAGATAAATGTATCTACATGTTTCTCGTAGTGACAAAAACCACTGACTGTGGCCCCAATAACTTTTAATAAATTAAATTAAGCGACTTCACTTAAATTAGCATCACTTCACCCGCTGGGGTCTGAACACACTTCCTCCTGGTTCCCATCTGCAAAAAAATTTGCAGATCAACTGAACTCAGTTTTACCCTGCTCGGTCCAGTGCGCGCTTTTACCGGGATTTTTTTTTTTTTTCTTTTTGCGTGGTTTTGCTTCTCCGAAACGGACAGATGTTACGTCTGCAGCTCTCCTCCAGAACGCCGCTCTCCTGGGTAACTTGCACCAAGGCTCCATTTGTTAAATCCGCTGGATGAGTTACTTCCAGCGATTTTTAATTCTTCGCAGCGTCGGTGCCTCGTCCGCAGTGGTTGAGCAGCGGACTGCGCAT
>NW_015113528.1:52282-174948 GCF_001443285.1 Poecilia latipinna | reverse complement strand
ACCAAAGGTTTTGAATGTGCTTCCTAACCAGAAGCTCCAAAGCGTTATTTAACAATATGAGGTGTTTAATTTATTTTTAACATTGTATTTTCATACGTTTTATGCTAGGGCTGCCCAAGTCTAGTTTTCCAGAGCTACCATCTGCAACTTTAGATGTGTTCCTTCTCTAACACACCTGGATCATTTACTCATTATAAGGCTCTACAGAACTGAGTTGCTGCTAATGAGGGAAATCAACCTTTTGTCTGGGGTGTGTTTTAGCAGGGATGCATCTAAAAGTTGCAGTCTGAAGGACTGCAGCTGGGCACTCCTGATTTGTACCGTCAATGTGGCCCTTTGAGGGTGGCCAATATGCTGAAGTGGCCCTCGGTGAAATTGAGTTTGACGCCCCTGATTTAAATGAAAAGTGACGAAACTTTAGTGAGTTAAAATGAAACAGCTTCATGAATGGATAAGTAAAGTTTCACATGCAGTCTGCAGAAGAGGACAGATAAGGTCGGACTTGTCCTCAGTGACACTCGGAGGCCTTCGTCCCTTCAGGGCATCTCAACAATTCATGTTTCTTTCACTGCTGTG
Organism: Poecilia latipinna; assembly: GCF_001443285.1. Lineage (NCBI taxonomy): Eukaryota > Metazoa > Chordata > Actinopteri > Cyprinodontiformes > Poeciliidae > Poecilia > Poecilia latipinna. The sequence continues at coordinate 174,372 of NW_015113528.1, read as the reverse complement.
GAAAAATCCCACCTCAGTTCATGTGAAGCCAGCGCCGGGGCCAACAAAGCCCACTGTGTTCCTCTTTAACGCATGATTCGGAGCAAAAACACCCAGGGATTCCCCCCCACCAACCCCACCAGCTCTGTCCTTGTCCCTGTGAAGTGGGGTGGGCTGAGATAAGGCGCGTAGGGAAAACACTCCCTCGGGGAGGGGGCAGGGGGGCAGGTCACATATCTCTGCTGTTTACAGGGGAAATCATGAACTTGTTGGAAGGACTGCGGTCGGTTTACTCAGCGAATAGTTTTATCTCGGCTTGTGAGGACAGGATCAAGGGAGGAGCAGGAAAGCAAGGCTGTGGGCAAAAGGTCACACAAGTGGGGCTATCAAGGGTTCTGCCCCCTGCAGGACAGAGGTGGAATAAGTGCTTCTGCAGTCTGCATAAAAAGGGAATCAAAGGGAAAAATCTAATTTCACTGCATCTACTTTATCTCCAGTGGAGATTTATCTTTCCAATTTGTGAAAAAAAAAAAAAAAAGATTGGCTGTGTGTGAGTGTGTGTTGTTCCGACTTTCTCCCTATCACGGAGCTTATCTCTGGATTGCTAAGAATTGGGAGTGAGGAATGACAGAATGGAAAGAGGAGACGGAAGAGTGTGGTGGAGAGAATCGCAGCCGGAGGAATGGAAAGTCAGGCTGCGGAGTGAGAAGGGCAGGCAGTTGGTAAGTTGTGTCAGTTTGACTGTTGTGTCTGGAAAAGCAGGCATAATGAAGGAGAGGGAACATTAAAATGACTGGGTAAAAGTCCCCATTAAGTCTTTTTCTCTCTGGATCGGATGACACAGCCGGAAAAGATGCCCCAAACTGTCTCAGCAAGCTGACAATAAACAATTACGCACACACGCATACACACACACACACAAAAGAAAAATAAATGTGTCAGATGTTTTCTGTTTCCACAGGATGCAGCAAGAACTTTTTGCTGCAGGGGAAAAGCGTCAAAACGTTCTGCTTTAAAGCCGAATATGACTTATAGATGGAAATCCAGATGTATTAACTGGTCAAATGCACATATACGAAGAGAGAACGAGAAAGCAAATTTATCTGCACTGCAAAAGCTTCTCAATTAGCCACTAATTGCTTCGCCTTAACGAGCAGGACATTTCTTCCCGCTAATGAAGCTGGTGGCAGGCTCAGAGAAATTGTGTGTGTATGCGTGTGTTTTCGAAACGACAGAAAGCGAAGAGAGACACAGCGGAGATCTAATGGAGTCAGGTCGGCAGCTCATTTTCAGCGAGCTGTTTGGCATTCTCTGGAAGGAATGTGTGGATGGATTACACTGCTGGCTGCTACAGTGACTTTCCAATCAGGCTCCACTTTGTCTTCACCCCCTGATTTAATCCACGCCGGAATGGCGGCTGCAGCGAAATGAAAATGAGGCCGGAAGTCAGGTGTCCTGTCTGTTTGTTACAGCTCTGTGGATTAATGTGAGATTTGAGAAATTAAGTTGCAGTCGGTGTGAAAATTAAGTCTGTGCAGTGGAGTGATTTGCGTTGCTTATTGATATGCACAGAGCAGCTTTCTGAATGCAAGTGGAAACTTATGCAGTTGTTTAACTCAAGCAGAAGTGCTAAACAGAAATGGATAGAAACTATGCCATACATTTCTAATTAAAACATGTTGACATATTACAGGTTGCAGATCCTGTTTTTAGCATCTACCGATCTGAGGGATGAATTCTTAACGTTTGCATTTAGCGATCTGCAACATTAAAAGAACAGTGAGATTTCTGTTGATTTTCTCAGAAATAACATTTGATTTTTAAGCAATACTAAGATTAATCTACACTTAACATTTCAAGAAATTTTAAAAGCTGCTCATCTGTGTTCAGATTAGACTGAAATTGAGATTTTTGTCAAGGTGGATCTGACATGAAGCAATAAATAAACTTGCATCCATTGTTGAGCAAAGTGAAGGATCTGTGATTCTGTTAGCCTGTTTCTCTTTAAAAACTGAAAATCTTCCAGCAGGTTGATACAAAACGTAGAGCTTGATTTACCTCACTTTGCTGATTTACAATCTTACTCATACTATTTCAGAGTCAGGCATGTGGGGGTCCAGTCATTCTGTAGATTTCAGACTTGTGCAGCAGCGGTAAACCAGAACAGATCTACGCGCTGCAGATTTATGCTCTTCACGGTCATAAACAACTACGGCCGTTTGTCTCGAGAATTGTTTTTGACACGTGGATCTATCAGCGAAGAAAATATGGCTAATTGAAAAGTAATGACGTCTCATAACTTCAGGTTTCAGCTGCTTTTGGGAAATCACCTGAGATTCCCCCCAGATGGTCGTGACTGCTATACATCACGCTCCGTTCTCCGTCTTGGAGAAGCTAAGCAGTCTCTGATTTCTCCTGGGTCATTGTGGTGCTCTGTCTCAGCCAAGCGTCAAGGCTAACAGGGACGCGTAACATATTACCTCCATCTTTTCCCTCCGCCATTTCAAAGCAACCCAACACCCTTGACACCGAACTCAACCCCAGCAGCTCTGGACGGCCAAGCAGAACACCTGGCATCTGTGTGAGAAGGGCGCCAGCTTCACAGCGACTGCCAGGCGGTCAGCTGAGGCCCACTGCCACACTAGAAAACATGTGCGACTGCTGGTAGGGATGTGTGTACAGTTTGAGTTTGCTGGACCTGAAACAGGTGGGAATGCGATAAAGACAGTAAGAGGATGTGTTGGAGTAAGAACTTAATATACAGGCAGTGACAGACGGCTCAGTCTGGACACTGCAAACATTTATAACTTAATGTCCATGTGGTCAGCCACTCTGATGTGGGTTTACACTCACGCATGCCAACTTTGGGTATGTCATTATATTTGGTGCCTCTGTCTGTTCCCAGCTGAATGCCTTCAATCCCTGGCGGACGTTTTTTATGTGTCAGAGGCCAAGGCTGGTGCTGAGAGGCTGATGGATGGGTTCAAGAAGTCACAGACTTCACCTGTTGTTGGCCACATCACAACCCACAGAGCTATACCAATGGTAACCTGAGTGAGCTGCCTTTTTCTGTTGTTTTTGTTGTTGGTAGTTTTCATTGTTAGAACTCTAGGACAGCTCAAATAGTGGGAAAAGATGGAGACAGATGGAGGAGTTTGGCTGCACCTTGCACTGTATTTAGAACAGCTGTTTCTTTCTGTATCTGTTTATTTAAAATTGACCATAAAGCTTCTAAGACAGTATATTGTAACGCCGCTTGAGAAGCTGAATTAGCCGCCATGCTAGATTATTAGCTGGCATTTACAAAGGAGCAAACCCAGGATCGCCATTTATCTTCCTTGGTTCTGACTGGTTGTACATTCAGGTGCAGAGGTAAGGAAGTGGATGTTAGCTTTTGCAGATTGTTTGCGTTGATGCATATTAAGATATATTTACTGTTTAAACAATTAAAATAGGCAGTTGTAAGTGTTTTAGGAGGTCTACAGGGTTAGTGGGTGGTCCACTGTACTCTCATACCACATTTTGCTAGTCAGCAAAATCAGTTTGGTTTTATGTGCTGAGAGCAATTTCTTCCACGGTTTGTTTTCCCGTCATGACTTGAGGTTAACTTTCTGCCAGGCTTTATTTCCACAATGTCTCTTTTTTTCTTGCCACTGTGCTAAAAGCCATACTTTTTGCACTGCATGTTTAATTGTCACCCCATTCTCATTCACTTAGGCGTATTAGAATAAGTAATGAATTAATGCATGAATTATTTGAGACTTCATCAGTCATCAGATATGATTCCCATAAAATACATTTGAAATTTATGGTTGTATTATCACAAAATGTGTAAAAAAAAAAAAACTTGAGGAAGGTAAAAACTTTTGCAAGGATCTTCGCTTTTGGTTTGGATTATTCCAGCTGAGTTCTCCCACTTATTATTATTATTATTATTATTATTATTTTTAATTGTACCTGTCTGGGATCTCAGGAGTACATTGCCGTCCCTGAAAAAGCAAAATCCTTCCTATTCTCCTCAAAGGGACATAAAAGCATCTCATTGTTGCTACGACAATCTCATCAGCTCCAAAGCGGGCTGTTGTGCCAGGAGCTGCGGCCATGTTGTCATGGTGATGGCCGGCGTGCAAAAGACGGCGGCTGGTGGCTCAGGCTGCGCTGTGTGGGGGCGAGCAAACGACTCATCCAGAAAGCGGCGTTGCTTTAAGGATAAATGTGGCCCAAATTAACGCCGCTGCTGTATCAACTCTGCAGCAGAGGGAGGAAAGGAAAAGACACCGAGTCAAAGTGAATGTTTTAAACACGCTGCAAGGTGAAACCGAGCAAGAAAATTGCAGAGGATATGAAATTATTTCCAATATCAGCCCGAGTGTGGAAATTCAATTTCACAGTCCATGAACAATATCAAACAAACACACTGGCTGAAAGCGCACACTCCAGCTTGAGTGATACTGCATCAAAAGGCTACACAGCAGACATAAACGCGAATGAGGTGGGTGAAGGGCAGGCCAACAGCTAATGGTAATCCATATTTGGGGCAATCTCCATATTCAGGCCATTTGAACTCCACATTAGCCACCAGCTACTCCCTCAGATAGGGAAAAAAAGAGAAATGGACCTGCTTCCTAATGAACTGCATAATTAAATAAAGATCTCGTCTCATCCTGCTCCGACTAAACCTGAGAGCACGACTCCTTAATGAGGGCCGAATTGAAACAAACGGCAGCAGGTGAAGGACGAAAGGACAGCGGCGTAATGGTGGAATGCGCCTTTAATGAAGAAGCTGGAAGCAGATGGAGGTCAAAGTGGGCGATCACACTCCGGTATCTGCTCAGTCTTTTCAGGGTGCTGTGCAGGAAGCAGATAACTGCTTCAGCTTTCGACTTTGCCCTCGCAGGAGCATGGCTTTTTGATTGACACATGCTAACAAGCTGAGGTGTTCAACAAGGGTGCTGGCAGAATGGATAATGCTAGGAGAATCTAACCAGGGAATTCTCCCACAAGCCACGAATCCCGACAACCGGTCGAGGAAGAGTAGGGGCAACAGAGCTCCAAACAAAAAAAAAGAGGCAGTTTATGAGGTGTCAAATTAATTCATGTAGCATCCAGAGTTATAAAACAGTCACACAGAAAGCTTAGGCAAAAGGAAGACTGGTGCAGAGAGCAGATAAATGGTTATTAAGGGGTTTTCTGGTCTTTCTTAAAATCAGAGGTCATGGAACAAGGAGGGGTGAGCTGATATGAAGCAGGAAAAAAATCTCCGTCAGCAAATCTGCAGCCCTGACCTGCTGGACTGAGTGTCCTGAGACTGAAACAACAAATTTCTTCAGCACAACCATGGAAAGTACAGAATAATGGCTTGTAAACATATTCATAACCTCTAGACATTTTCACATGTTTTCACAACTTCAAAATATTTTATTTTGTTAAATTAAGTTTACAAATTAAATTCTGGAAAGTGTTGCATGTATTTGTATTCAACACCAGTTTAGTTTGCTCTAATCAAACTGAAGCTTGTTTACCTAGGAAGTCTGGTTTGTTTGAGGTGTGAAAGCACAGTTTAACTCTGATATGGACCAAAAAGAGTGAACCCTGGTCTGTCTACAAAAAGCAGTCTTGAATTGGTTAAAGTGAACTTTGCCGTTGTTTGAATGCATATGTGAACCCCAAGCGGGCTAGAGACAGCTACAAAAGCAGGAGGCAGACTAAGGTGCAGGGCATGCTGGGTAAATACTACTAAAACAAGCATGAGATTCTAGCGCTTTAATGAGAAATTTTTGCTTTCATTTTGTGAGGAAAGAAATTGCGCTCGGTGTCTCCAGAGATTTTCATGTTGTTCCTTTCAGTAGTTCTTGGTGCAGCGCCACTGCAGGTGAGGAGGGTGAACTGTTTTTTTTTTTTTTTTTTTTTTTTAAATAGTTTTATTTATGCGACACAATGCTGAGTGAAAGCAAACCTCACTAGCTGAAAATGTAGAAAATGTTGCAATTTTGGTCCTCAGTGAAACCGAATCGATCAGACTAATAGGTGTGAAAACATTCTTAATTCCACATCCACAGATTGACCCACCTCAGTTGCAGCTCCTCCAAAGTGTGCTTGGCTCACTTCAGGTGATCCATCATTTGAAAACAGATCATTGCCAAACTGTTTACAGGTGCTTAGTGAGAAACTTCCCCACAGCTTTCCCTCTCCGCTGTGCTCCTTGGTCTTCATCATGTCCGATCACTCTTCTCCGAGGCCATCACACAGAGCTGAAAATACTCCATTTACTTCTGTTGGACGAGTGGTTTTAGTGTTTTAGTAAGATGGCTGCTGCAATCCTGACAGCCGGTTCAAAGCTTTTGTTTAATGGATAGTTAAGTGCAATTAATTCTCCAATATTAAGTTGCTGCTGTTTATTATCTTTAGCAGCAAACCGACCACAAGCACTTGAAGGAGGCCGTTTACTGCAGAGTTTTCCTTTAAGTACAGTAAAGAGCCAGGGAAGACGGCATTAAGTGCTCCAAGTCATGTTGGCTGCTGTAAGAGTGAGAAGGCCCGGGCCTTACCACTTCCTGCTGCGCTCTAGCTGATGAAGCTAGAAATGGGGGATTAGAGTTTAAATAGATTTTATTAAATAAGTACAGTTTGCTAAAAATTCTGGAGACTTGGACTGGAATTTTCTGTCGAATGTGACTGAACTAGGTGAGAAGGATGAGCATGTGGAAGTGTTGCATTAGGTGGAGGATCTGTAATGCTGTGGGCCTGCTTAGCTTCCAAGTACATGGGACCAACAATTTAAATTTACTTTTATGTTAGACGTTGAATTCTACTGTAAAACAATATCAGTCAGTCTGCTTGACGTTAAAGTTGTATTGTGTAATTCCCTTCTGTGCGTTTTCCTTCTGTGTACTTCACAAATACACAGAAGAAAAATAATTTTTTAAGCAACATTTTACACTCCTGTCAAAAAGGATCCTGCTGCGATTCAAGCTTCAGTTGAAGGCCGTGGTGCTAAACATGGTTCTTTAATTATACCTCATCAGATACGATTTTAACTTTTTTTTTCATGGCAAAGTCAGTAAAACATAATTAAACTCATTTCCCATTTGCTTGGGAGTACATATAAAGTAAATTTCACATTAATAAGAACAAAGTTTAATATGGCATGTTAGTCCTGTGGCACCTTGCTTTGTTGGATGATTCATACACATGAAGGTAATTAAAGTTTGTGTTCATTCATTAGATGTGTTCTGCACATTCAGCAACTACTGGGATGCATTCGCCAGTGTAAAACAGATTAACATCATTACAAGAGGACAGCAGCTAGCTGGTGCTGGTTCTACCCGGTGTAGCACACATCTGACCCTGAAAATGGTTTTCTCCTCATTGGACCTTTAGATATTGTCAAAGCAACTTCTGATCCCCACTTGACCAGTAAAGTCTATACATGTTTTAATTTGACCTGCATCTTAATTGATGGATGGATAAATATCTTTAATTTGGAGAGTATTCTGATGCAACTAAAGATTTTATTTTAACCAATTTAATCAGAAATGCATATGTAGGGCTTTGTATATGCATCCTGGACTGGGTTTCATTTCTCAGACTGACGATGTTGGATGATTGTTTGTGCTCGTTTCAAACTATCAGCATGAGATTTCCTTGGGTTTTGTCACAGGATGACAAGCAGACAGTTGCTTTTTCCTTTTGTTTACTGCGCTTCTGTCTATTTTGGTGCGCTGTGCGCTGCATCATTGTTCCCAACAGTTAAATACCACCAGACATCTCAAACAATAAGTATTTATTAGTTGATGAAACATACGTAAAGTGTCTGGTTCTAAATAATGTGATTTAAAGTTGGTGTGTTGCGGCTCTGACAGAGGAAGGTCAAGCCAACGCAGAGACCAGGCCCATCAGCATATGCTTCCTCCCTTCCAGCGCTGCTGCTAATTAAACATTAACTGATAGAAAAAGCCCTCTCCACACACAATTATGCACCATATCAAGTCTAATTTCACCAATCATGGCCATCTTTACTTACAGAGAGCAAATTGGGTATTAATCATTTTCTAGTGGAGATTTTCCTGCCCCTAATTGTTGGAGACGATTCAGTCATTATCGGGAGGCCGGCTACTCTTATCAGTCATCTCACGAGGGTAAATTTATCTGGAGATTGAGCAAGGAGAAATTCAGCTTAACATCGTAATGAATTTTTAAAAAGTGATGACTCATGGCACAGTTTGACAGCACGTTTCAAATATTCATGTCCTGATGAAGCGGGAACAGAATGAAGAGAGGATGAGAATCTCTAAATATTTATTGCAAAGTATTTGTAGAAAAGAAAAACAAATCTCTTATTTGACAATGTTTGAAACAAACCGTAAGCTACACATCAGTCAGTGCAACTAATTTCAGGTTTGAGATGTTAAAGAGGAAAAGATTTAGTTTAATTCGTTACTAGTGGCGTAGCTCATAAGAATAACTATTTATTTAGTTTATTAGAAAAACCACAAAATATCACAATTAAATTCATCTTGGACAGTAAAGGTGTCGGCCTCATCCACATAATCAAAGGCAAAAAGACAAAAGAAAAAAAAATGACATGTTTTCAGGAAGTAAAGGAAGCTTAAGCTGCAAAACATCAAGGCCTAAACGCCAAGAAGGAGAGCTAATTCCTGTTTTTGTTTGTCGGCTTCCTGTCATGATCTAAGCTGGTAAAGGTGATCCCCCCCTCCCATTTATTACCTTCTGTTTGATCCTTCTGGACAAAATGCAGTGCTTTCAGTGCTGGAATATACTTCATCTTAAACATCTGTATGGCACCAAGTTTACTGTAAATATTTGTGCAATTTAATCTCATTTCATTCTGCATTATAAAATCTGTCATCAAAAACCTTGGCAATACTGGAATACTCGCAATATCTCCACCAGAAACAATATATATATATATTTACATACATTTAAATATAACTCTTTGCAAAGCGCCCGAGTTGAACCTTAACCATCAATTTACACTGCACCTATCATGGGGTCCTTCCGCCGTGGCTCAGGCTGTCTTTCATCCCGGTAGCCATCAGGGCTGGCGTAGCGTTGCCTTGCTTTCGGGTGCCTGTCTGGGCTGGTGTAGCGGCCGGGGCTGGCCTGCCGGTAGCCGTCTCCTCTCCCTGCTGCGGGCTCATAGTACTGCCGCCCTCTGCGACCATCCGTGGGAGACGGAGGAACATCCTGTCTTAGAGCTGCACGGTGTGGCTGGGCGGACGGGTAGTAGCGTTGATTAGCGGGCGCCTGCTGGGACTGGTTGGACGACTGAGGGAGTGGCAAACGGCCAGAGTTGCTGGGACCTGGAGGGTCCTGGTAGTGACCGGGGTAAGGGATGGGCTCCCTGTGAGCCCTGGAGTGTGTGGGATAGTCATACGGATCCCTCCTGTAAGATAAAGAAAACAGAAGGTTATTTAGGGCAAATTTTAGACTTTTTAAGACCTTTTTAAATGCCACCTTGAATAAAATTTAAGACCAACCCTGCTGTATTAAAAGGAAGAATAAGAAAAATTGTTGTGGTGTCCCCCATGTGTTTGGTTTTAACCAGAGTGCCGATGACTTTCGCCTGTCGCTGTCTTTTCTCGAGCCCATCACCCAGATCCAAAAATGTTATCTAGCCAGCTAGGTAATCTATAGCCGTAACCGCCTCGAGTCACAGAATGCAAAGATAGGTGTGCAACTAAAACATCTGACAGAAAAGTCTCTAGAAAAAAATGCATGAGATGAAATAGTCCTGTCACATCAAAATTTAAGACCTGTATATATCGTATTTAATTCCAACTTAGATTTTGTTTTATAAACTTAATATTAAACATTTCAGAGACTTTTTAAGAATTGGTGAACACCTTGTAATTATTTGTCAAAATTTATTCTAATTCATTAAGTTCCGCCTGTACAGATAGCTTATTGTATCGTGATGACTGTTCTTGATACTGGTTTGAACTGGTTTGGAGTGAAGGACAGCTCTCTGTTGGTCGGTTTCCTGCTGTTACTCAGTTTATGTGGTGAGGCCTTGGCAGGATCGAGTTGTCAGGGGGACGTGGATGGAGAGATGCCAAGAGATAACGGCAAATTCCTTGGTAAGCATATATGAGGTTGTGTGTGTGTGGAGGAATGTGTGTGTCCCAGGGGTGTGCAGTAACAAGGCAGCCAGCTGGAAGTCTCCGGTTCCCTCCCACTAGCTGTGGGTGATTAGGGGCTAAACCCCTGGGTAAGGCGACACGGGGGGCTTCCGAGCAATGGTGGAAGAGAGAGAGAGGCGCGAGAAGCAAAAAGGCTGGCTCAAATGTTTTCCATCTTATGCTACGTTTCCAGGGGCTGAGTGATAAACAAGTCTTCTTATAAAGCGAAGAATAAAGTTTTTAACTATCAGTTTCCAAAGCAGAGAGATGCAAGAGCCTGATGCAAAGTTGCAGCAGCTTGAAAGGCTGTGTGGAGACTTGCTATTCTGATGCTGGCAGAAAACAGTTTGGTGTTTGCTGGCTGAAATAAGCAAAGCCTCTTATGAAAAAGGAGCACCTGAATTAGTTACACTGAGACCAGTATCGATCAGGGTTTTTGAACATATTTTGGTCAAAAACACAAAACTTTTCTCAATCTCTTTTCTTGTTTGTGGAAAAGTTTGTACAGCTTAAATGTTCATATAAGTTGTTTTCTTGATGCAGTGAACCTCCTGGATTCACAGTAATAACCTCACACACTAATAACTAAAATATGTGAATACTTGAGATTCCCTCTAAATGCATATGACTACCCATTTCAATAGTTCAAAAACCAAATATACTTCAATATGCACTATTAAGCACAGTGGGAACTACAGTAGCCCAAGAGCAGAAGGAAACAAAATGGTTTGGAGGTTATAGCCAATTGTTGTCAAGGAAAATAAATTTGATGCTTTGCAAATGACATCCAATAGCATGTAAAGTAGCTTTACACCTATGTATTTCTGCTATATTTCCCAGCTGCATTTTCTTTCAGATATTTAAGATACGAGCTTAAAAAAAAGCATCCAGGTTTTCTGTGAATAATTTAGTTACATGCCATAGAAAAATCGACAAATAGGAAAAGGTTCACTGTAGTTTCAATCAGTTCTTGATAGAGTGCATTAAACCAAGTTCTATTTTAAGAACGGTGTTGCACAGTGTTAGGTAATCACAACATTGTGATACTGCTGAATATAGCAGTGGTGATATCAGATGCAACTACAGCTAGGTTCAATAATAACCTAGTTGATTATGTTTGAAAACCACAAACACAGTTCAGTTTGCTACTTTTGGTGTTGGTTTAATAAAATCATTGATAAATCTTTTCTAAGTTTTACAATTTGACAGTGCAGTCATTGTGTAACGTTTTGTAACACAGTTGTATAACTGAATTTAAGTGGTATAGTGATGTAGCAGATTTGGTAGTGGGTAAATTTTTTTTATAGATAAGCAACAAAGAGAATCACAGAGCAGATTCTGCCGTCTACTTCCCCTCTAACAATGGCTCCTACTGTAGTTATTACACAGAAGCTTTGAGCTTAGCTTCTGCCTTGTTCTGTAATTGTATCCCTGCGTCTGCCACGTCCGGTCCCTCGAGTCGAGCTCAGCACCTGTTGACCGGCCAATTAGAATGAGTCACTCGCCACAGTTTAGGCTGCACACATCTTGCTGGGGAGCGTGCGTCTGCACTCGTGCCTGACAAGACTTTCCCCTGAGGATATTCATAGACTGAGGTGATGTGGACTTCAGCATGTGTGTTTGCAGAGACCTGACCACCCATAGAGAGGGGCTGGACGGGACTCACAGGTGGTCCCAACAACTACCAGCCCTGCCTCGTCCATCAGCATAAACACAAGCACAGACACGAGGAATAAAACTGGTGGAGGATGGAAGAATGACAGAAAGCTAAAGACTTTAATATGAAATGAAGATGTGACAGAACAGAAACAGATGTGCAGTCTAGTCTGCGTGGAAATAAATTGCTCCTTAGATAGTGGTGTGAAATGAAGCAGCAGCGGAAAGAGCAGGAGAGAAGGAGGCGAAGGTCATGCTCCTCCATTAATCCAGATTAAATGCTGAAGGCCACCAGGAGAGGCACTGAGAGGGAATAAAAGAAGGATGGAGATACACCAGGATAAAGGAGGGGCGACACCTGGGTCTTCAACTCGTCTCAGGGCCACCCAAAAACCCACAATCCATCTCTCTTCAATTTCCTCAACATTTCTCCCTCTCCTTTATGCTCCATTTGTCTCTCCATCATCTCTCGCTTTAATGCTTCTTTCTTTTTTGCATCTCATTTCATCTTTTCTCATCTTCAGTGATGATTTGGGCAAAGCAGTCACATATATCTTCTTCTACACCACCAGTATCTGCTGCACTACAGACGACTGTTTTCCACAACATCTCAAATGATGCTAATAGAGAAATGGATTCTTCCTGTGTCCCTTTTTCTGAATGACTAACTGCTAAACTGAACAGATTAAACATTTCAGAGCGTACAATGACCTCTGACCTCTGACATGCTGGGCTCCAAGTTGTCCTATGCTCCTCAGTTGGTACTTAAGGACCTTATCACCCATCATTGGGTCACTCTTGGAAAATATTTTCTCTGACTACATATTGTAAATTAAATAAAGTTCTTCAACAAAGTATAACTTTAGGGTGTACATACTTTTACAACCAGGTTTTTGCAGAGTTGTGTGTACTTTTTAGTTTAATAGTAAAATGTTAAAGCTGCTCCAGAGGAAGGAATACTTCACAAAGCACCGAGTCGATCCATTCGTCTGGTGCTGACGAATGCTGGCAGAACAGGGAGACGGTTGGTTTGAGATGCGGACAGGGAAGGGAGCTGATGGCTATGTTTAGCAGGGGACCGGAAGAGAGACTCCCCCGTCTGCCCCTCTTAGGTCTATATGGAGCAGCAGAGTAAGGTGTGATGTGAACCACAGGGACCAACTAGAGTGGAAAGCTGTAATGACACGCCGTCTAATACATCTGACTTGCACTCTGAGAACATCATCACCATACACCGCACCCCCCACCACCCTCAGAGTGCCGCTGATAGACTCAATATTACATCCAGAGCTGTGCATGTGGGTACGTGTTGGGAGATATACGATTACACACGCGCAGCAGTGAAAGCAGAGTGTGTGTTGCAGTTTGGGGCCTGCTTCCGCCCTGTGACAGTGAGGAATCTGTGCGTATGGCGGTTATCCCGCACCTGCCCCAGGAAACGGAAGGAGGAAATTAGTAACCCCACACCAACAACAGCCCCCCAACTCCTCATTAGCCCCACACTCCCACAAATACCCCCACAACAGCTGGAAAACAACCATGCATCTGTCAGACACACACACACACACACACTCTCTGGATGAATGTGACATTTAACATGAAACAGCATTACTCTGTTTGACATCCTCCTTTTATCCATAAATATAAGTATACTTCCAGATTGCATCACAGTACAATTAAGAGATCTGCAGAATCCAAAGAAGGCCACACACAAGGGACAGGGGTGAGAAACCAATATTGAATGTTCGTGATCTTTGGGCTCCCAGGCGGTCCCGAATTGAAAAGCAAACATGATTGTGTAGAGGAAATCGATGCATGGGCTCAGGAACATCCCTGTGAACAACTGGTGTGGAAGTTGGAGCATAAATTCAGTCTATCGACGCCTCTGTGCCTGAGATAAGAGCTGCGTCCTTGGTAAATATTAATCAGAAAGCCAAATAAAAGTCAAACTATTTGCTTCACGTCAGTCATGTCAGTGTTCTGTTTTAAAAACGAATTGACAGACATTATTAGAGGGTAAAAACCAAGCAAAAAATGTCTTAAGCAATTAGAGGATAGAATAAGCACAAAATTAGCCATTAAATGACATGAAAAAAATGACAATATATATGTGCTAAAGTAAATGCAGTTTTATATTCTCGGCTACTGGCTAGAGTTGCTAAATGATCAACATGCAGCACTAATTACAATAAAAGCATGAAATATAATTAAATAATCAAAATAATAAAGTTCTCAGTTTGCAATTGAAATAGCTGCCTTCAGGTGTTCAGGAAAGATTAGAAGAAAAGATGACCTCACTTCCTGAGGGTCTGGACAGCTTGTAGGATTAAAGGCAAGTCCATAAATAAGAAGACTGAGATCATTATCAGTGTTAGAAAAACATGGAGAGCTTAAAATCAATTTTAAATTGCACAGAAGAAAAAAGCAATAGCTTCTGAGAAACATTGTTCTTATAGATTAAATCCTTTGAATGAGACGTCAGAGGAAGTGCAGGTGGTTTCCACCAGCTGTTTGGTCCAAGAGTTAGTGTTTATTTCATATGATTTCTGCTTAAGTGCCAGTAATAATCTTCGTGAATGAGTGTTTTAGTAGTATAGATATGTGATATAGAGAAGACTACAGTTAATACTTGTAGACAAACCTTTTTTTAGTGTTGGCATTTTAATAAAACAGGCAAACAGCAGTGTTTAATCTGCTGATTCTGCTGCACCATTATTTTTACATCAGCTTATTTTACATTATTTTAAAAGCCGACCGACACTTTTTGGTGCATCCATACTCTAAACAAATGAGCGCAACATTTGTTTAGAATGTTGAAATGACGCCGATGCCAATTAAATAGCATTTAATCATCAAATTCATTACAGTTCTGATTATAAAACATATGGATGCACATGTGAGCACATCTGCCAATTATATGCTCACCTTACGCCCACTGCATGCAAAATATATCAACTGCTCAGCAGAAAAAAGTACCAGCTGCTGCACCTCACTGCCACACACTCCCACACATATTCATTCATATGCATTTCACATTTCAGCTGAAGCGTTTTCAGGGTAAACGGTGCCACAGTTTGCAGAGGCACAAACAGTTTTTATCCCTGCGGTGGCATGACTTTACGAATAAATTGTGGCAAACCTTTCCTCTAATCTGAGGAGACTGGTCCTCAATCTTTGTGGAAATGTTTAGGGATAGTTGACAATACTCATTAGTGCTTGATGCATTTACTAGTCTCCCTAAAATCAGCACTGTGCAGGCTCTGAGTGTTGCAGAGAAAACCATTAGCCACCGTGGCCTCGGCCATCAAGACAGCTCTGCTAATCAAACCAGCCTATGTCAACAACGGCGCTGGAAATTGGCTCTCACCTTGGCGTGCGTTCTTCATCTAAATGGGCCCATGTTTACACTGAGCGCTATTACATAGTGAGCAGCGACGGGGAGTGTGTACAGTATCAGTGGCAGGTAACAGCAGGGGCTCTGGTTTAGAAAATGAGAAGGTGAGAAGAGACGGGAGCCACCAGTAATAACAGGCTCTACGACGATGTTTCCACACAGATTTAATGGATAATAATGATCTATTTAGCTCAAATCTGCTGGTGTGAATGCATTTATTGCTCTGAATGAATAAAAATGCAGAATGACAGCCACTAAAAAGGCATAAGCAGTTAAATGAGGTGCACCGTCCGGAGCGGGCAACGAGGAGCTTCGTTCTCATGTAATAATGAAGAGTTGAGGGAAACCAGTTGAGTAAGAGTTGATGACGGAAACAGATGGGGAGTCATTTTAACAGCAGTGCTTTGGAAGTTTTCGTTCCTCTTGAACTTTTCTACATTTTCTCACAATCCAACCACAAACCTCAGAGGATTTCATAGGGTTTTTATTGAATCGACCAACAAAGTCTCCCAAACCAGATGGATCAGGTGGAAGAGCCAGGCAAGGCGACACATGCAAAATGCTACTGTACAAACTGAATAGTGTTTTAAGATATAATTATAGCTACAAATACAGGTCTTGGTTGTTTTATCCATGAAAAAACTGCTAAGTATAAACTATCCATTGTCTTTTAGCTGAACTTTAAAACCTAAAAATAGAAATAAAATGACATTTACTAAGATATTTACTAAAAATGTAGAGTTGCTGGGAAACATTATCAGCTCTGAATCTAAAAATTCCCTTTTTACTGTAAACTTTTTGATCCCTTCTCTATCCCATAAAGTCCCAATGAAACACATGGATGTTTGTTGTTTCAGCGCAGAAAAAAAAATAGAAAATATCAAAGTTCAATAATGCCTTTTCAAGGCACTGTTATCCCAAAGATGTATTCCTTAATGATGCATTAAATCTTTTATCAGTTCCCTCAGTAAAAGGAGATTTACCTTTTGGAAAGTGGAGCAAAAAGCAGAGCTCTCATGCTGTGTTGAGGGGAAAACAGTCAAGTCAGAAGCTGATTATGAAAACAGATGGGGAAATGTTTTGGACGAGATGTTTTGAACTCGTCATTGCACATATTCAGCTCAGTTTGTCCAGGGCTGCTGCTTTCCATTTCCTCCTGGACGAGGAAGACAACATTTGAATTAGTCTTTATTTGTGGACTGAATGCGATGCCGATTCTTACACAACAGTTTTTGTATTTCTAACTGAGCTCAGAGGGAGCGCCCGGGCCTCAAAGTGTTTCTCTTTTGTTTTATTTATGATGCACCGATTTCATTTTCCCATACACAGACCCTAGGAGACAGACGGAGAGACGGGTGGTGAAGAAGAGACTAAGGAAAACATAAACAGAAGCGACGGAGAAATGCAGACAGAAGGATTGATGGAATCAGTAGAAAGCAGAGAAAGCCCAGTTAATGTAAACAGGTAGAGCCACTGGTGCCTCAGCTGTGCATGTGACAGAGCTGCTTTAAAACCTTTCATTTCCTTCTGCTGATTCTATTACATTCTTCTGTGTCTGAGCACAAAGTGTGTTAGCTTCTCAAACATTGCTGCGTCTGCCCGCAGTTTCATGAAAAGCCAGCAAAACCAGTGAAGGGTCAGGACACCTCGTAGGAAATCATAAAACCTCAGGAACTCCTCGGCTGCTCGTTTATTTTTATTATTTTGACTTTTAAGCCACTTATCCCGCATTCTGAGTCCAAACAATTCTTTCAATATAATGCAGCCTGAGCTCCTGAGGAATTAAATGACTTGCAGAAATAATAACTTTAACCGAGTTGGGCGAGTTTAGAGTGAGTCATTGGACAGCTGGACAGCAGCAGGGCGGGGAAAACAGTAAAACTGTGAGAAGCAGGACTTTAATAAAGACGGGACGAGAACAGCAACAATATGATTTCTCTGCTGACCCTGAGAAAATCTTATGAATTCACCAGGAGCTCCAAACAATATTACAGAAGGAAGAATGATAACAGATTTCTGTAATAAATGCGGCTGATCACCTGTGCTGCCAAGCACTATGACTTGAAAAGTTAGACTGGAGGAGACATAGTAGAAGCTTTTATCATTTATTTAATATTGAAACCGATAGTTCTTAGTGAAGTAAAAGTCTATCTGGTAAAGAATTATCCATATTTTTTTGAAGTTACCCCACACGTCCATCTAAATGTTGCAACTGAAATTTATACTCTGTTTTCCCACCTTTTCTTGTTCAGTTTTAATGAGCATGTGTGAGTTTTAGAGTGCATTCATACCAGTCTTGTTTAGTCCGCTTTAATCAAACCATTTGTCTAGGAAGTCTGGTACATTTGAGGAAGCATGAATGTGTAGTCAAATTCTGATGGGGTCCAAAAAAAGCAAACTCTGGTCTGCCTAGATCTCGGCTCAGTTGAAGTGAACTCTGGTTCGTTTTGAATTCGTATATATTCACATACCATATCTTTTATTTCATACTTCTAGGTGTGTCTAACATGGATGTAACTCATTAAAGCCTCAGTAGAAAGGTTGATGTGTTCGGTACGTGCTGGAGAAAGCCAAGTACCCGTAAGCTTGGGAAGAATGAGTTTGAGCTATTCAGGAAGGTCAGACAAGAGCCCTCAAGGGACACTTGTACACATACTACAGCCTACTCAGCATGCTGCGGACAATCAAGAAGTTGCCCCTGGTTTTTATAAGGTGGGGCAGAGGATTCCAGTCTCTCCACAAACAATCATGAGAGCCTCCTCAGAATGATCGACTGTAATCGCATATGAACAGAGAGGTGCTAGCTAGAGGTCTTCTGAAATTAGACACCTCCAACCTACTTGATGTACAATTTGTATTTCAGTACCGAGATCAGTTTTGGTACACATCCCATGTTTCAGGTCAGTTGCGCATTAATCTGCCAATAATCAGCCATGACCAGCAGCAACTTGGTGCCAGCCTGCCTTCCCAATCCAATCACCTTAGGGGAATGGGTCAGGGGTTGTTCTGATTGGATAACCCGGGGTTGGGTCACCGCGCCCATGACCTGCCTCTTTGAATTGATAATGACGGTAATATTCTCCATATGGCCTTGTGTTTCTGTGTGCGTCCCAAAGCGTAGAGCCTATCCGGAGGCAGAGCTACACCCCCACGTTAATGGCCGGTGGAGAGTGAGGTAAGAGCCAAAGTAGTACTCTCACCCTCCCTGGGGCAAACCTCTCCATGTTACCACTTCCAGCTTTTCTTTCCAAATCCTCTTTTCCAAGCCTTGAGCTTCACTTACTGGCTGCTGTGCTGTGCAGTAGCCCCAAGGAGCCAGTTTCAGGCTGAAGTCTGAGGTTTCTTTCCATCACACCTCCCTACTCTGGAATAAACTACTTCAAGTTTCTTAATTTGAGATGTGGGGACAGCCAGACAGAAGCTGATTTATTGCATGTACACTTTGGGCTGCCACAATGTGATGAGAAACATTTTCCAGAGGAATAAAGCAGATAAAGGGGCTGCATGCTGTAGCCTGCAGGTCTGTTTTCTGTTTGTGGGAAAAATTAATTTACTGAAGGTCTAATAATCCTTTTCTTATATTTCTACAATGTAGCATAGTAGAGCAATGCTCCCAGGAGTATATTATTTTGCAAGACAATTACAAAATGTAGCCGTGCAAAACTAGATTTCTTTCGGTAAACCCAGAAATTTGCCACTTTGTGACCCTTTAAAGCCTTTCTCTGAAGTAACATGACAGCATATCAGTCATCCGAACAACATCAGGGCACTCCATTAAGTAATAGCAATAATAACATATTACTTATGAATCAAAAGATAACAAAAGTGGGGTTTTATATCTGAAGGAAAAAGTTAGAGCACCCCAGTAGCTGACAATTATTCAAGAAAAGTTTGTCCCACTTTCTTACTTTTAGCTGAGACATCTTTAAGCGGTGAGATCAACATCTGGACTTGGACTTAGACTTTTTAGTATGTTGGCTCCTCAAACATCTTTGCATCTTCATCATGTTGTAGGGTGCAGTTATGCTTCAGCTTTAATATTTTTTAGTTGTTCATATTTTCTTCAAGTTAAAACTTGTGGTTGAATTTATAATGGTGAGGTGACCAAGTAGCATTGTAGCAGAAGCATTCCCACCAGTTTTATGAGGTCTTTGCTCTGAATGCTGTGTTTGGTTTATGTCAAACATATCTGTTTATTTAACATTAACATTATTTGAGAAGTCTGGACCTCTTTTCTCTCTGTAAAACTTGAGTCTGGCCTTTTTCTTTTACTTAAAAAGCAAGGTTCTACTTATGAAAGTTAAACCTGTCCAGTCCCTTTTTGATTGTCTTCATTTAGCATATTGCGGTCTGGTAATTTTTAACCTGCCCATGCACAACTCAAAAACTACAAAAAAAAAAAACAAAAAACAAGAAATAAAATAGACAAAACTTATACAGAAATAGATATTTAAATTTCTGTTAATGGTAAGAACACAAAGTTGTTGCAAAGTGTTTACAAATGTAAACACTAATCAGGGTCATTATATTAATTTCTCTGTAAAAGATCTAAAAACATATTTTTTAAAGGAAATTTTTAAGAATTTTGCAAACATCTGTGTGAGCAGCCATCTTCCTGACTCGTACCTCCTTCCTCCTCTCCACCTCTCCCTGTTTGCTCCCATCTGTGAGACGCTTTGCTTCATCTCCTCTTATATCCACGCACACACACACACACACACACACACACGCGCGTGCGCACGAACACGCACACATGCAACGCTTACCTCCTTCGCTCCCAACCCTCCAGCTGCAGCCCCAGCCGGCTCCACACAAAGGCAGGCCAAATGTATGCTAATGAGAGCCAGGCCAATGGTGGAGCCGCACTCATTTTGAGAGGAAATGGCTTTCAATAATGGCGGCCCCCGGGGGGATTTCGCACAAAGTTCAGCCCCACTTTGAAAAATGCATTCAATTCTCTGCTGTGTCTGCTCTCTTTTTCTCCAGTGTTTTTTCCCCTTTCACTTTGAAAAAAAAAAGGAAAACATTCCCAGAATAGATTTGTATCCAACCCTCTATCAGCTTGTGTTTATGCTCATGAGAGTTGGAAGTATTAATTCATCTCTATAGAGAACATTAGAAACGAGAAGAAGTGCTGAAGGACGTTAATTGTTCAGTTCAAGCTAAAGATTCTTCAAAAGACAAGAACCTGATTGTTATCTGCACATCTAATCATGTAAGCAGACAATATTATAGCTGCCATTGTTAATAATATTCTAGAAATGACGCTCTGGATTTGCAGTGTAATGTTTCTCTTACTAATGGAGCTAGTGATTACTTTTTAATGATGTGGAAATAATTTCGGAAACAATAGAGAAATAAATGCCAAGCAGGATTTTGCAGCGCTCACAAAGAGCTATAAATTGCCTGAGAAACTGTTTAAAAATACAATAATTTTTGTGATTTTAATTGAAAATATGACAAATAATTTCACAGAAATCTGGAATAATGATCGTAATTAGAGTCTTGGTTTGTTTTGAGGTGTCGAAGTTTATCCAAATCTGCACATTTAGGACTAAACTGTTCTCTCTGCTGCTTCTCCTTCCTACACTGTCTGTTTCCCCCCGACCCAGGGCTGATGTCTGTGCTCCCTGGTGCCTGTCACATCAGGGGGGGCAATAACCCGTGAAATAACTGTTCTCTTTTCCCCTCACTCTCCTTCTCTCCATCCTGGTGTCCCCCCTCTCCCCCCTCCTCAGCCTCCTGCTCTCACTCAGCGTGCATTGTGCCGCTCCACTTCGCAGGCGAGCCGTGACGGCGCGTGTACACACACTTACATGAATGTTTGTTGTCGACTTTGGACAGATGCATGTTTGCCATATAATTTTGACAAGATGGCGGGTAAAAAAAAAACAAACAGAGGGACTGGTACGGTCCTGTTAAAGGGCGAGAGATCCCCCTGCCTGCACCCTGCTCTCTGGAGAGCTGATCAGTCCTATTCCTGGGATGAGTACACACTCCCAAGGCAAACACTCCAGATTTAATTATAAGCTCCAAAGAGGATTAGTCTACACTTCTTGTGTGCGTCTCTGTGTGTGTGTGCGTGTGTGTGTGTGTGTGCGTAGGGAGAGACAAAGGCAGGAAGTGGCGCGACGTTTCCCAACATGCAGGAATAAAAAGAATAAATATGATGATCTCACCTGGGTTGTGGATTGTAATCCCCTTCCAAATCTTCATACCGGTGCCTTGGTCGGGACTCAACCCCTCTGGGTGCCATCTAAGAGCAAACACAGGATATGTTAGATTCCTTGTTTAAACACTGAACAATCAAAGAAGCCCTGAACCCATAACTGCCTCCCTGGAAGTCATTTAGGTAGAGAGTAAATAATAAAAGAAAAAAAACTATATTAATGGATTCAAGCAGCTCATGTCCTTAGGCTGCATGTTTAACCTCAGTAATGTTTCAGTAGTCCAGTGAATTCATTCATAGAAAGCATTTAGAGCATGTCTGCATGGATCGCCTGCAGACATCCATGCAGGATTTGTGGGAAAAAAAAGAATTGAGAATCAAAATCCCTGAAATGCAACATCAACCGTCATGTCACACGGCTAACTATTGGGAAGAACATGTTTTTCCCTTTGTCAGCCACCTGGCTCATAATTATTCATACCTCCAGCAGAGTTGGATTTAAAATGACCTTTCTGAATATGCTTCTGACTGGCAGCACTAATTCACAACAAATGTCTATCCAAGGCACACAAACAGATCCAGTTTAAGTTGAAGAACATTGTCGATTCAAAGTTGATTAAAAGTAAAAATATTTTAAATCTATTTCTGTAGGGTGGTATGAATAATTTAGAGTGTAAATGTATTTATCTGGCCTCAACCACGGCAGTCCCCTCCTTTCTTTAAGCTCTCCCTACAGATGGTTCCACACCGCAGCGGCACATCTGGTGTTTGATCAGCCTCAAAGGGCAGATGTCACAGGGGCGCTCATTGACCTCCACTTTGTATCCATCACCGTCTGAATCAAATTCAGCTCACTAATGGTGCCTAAAGCATGAGTGGACATTGGGGTCTGGCCCGAGCTCTCTAAACTCAATCACACAGACAGAAACCATTGTACCCTTCTTGGGAACAATCCGTGTCAGCCCAAACTGCTCTCACCGACCCCAATAATAACCAAACCTGACTCACTTGTATTTACTTGTCTAAATTACATGTTATAGTTAAAACATGATTTCTACCAAGATATTCTTAATGCTAAAGCACTAAAACTGGACATGTTGATCTCAGAATTAGTTCCGAATATAAAATCCTTTTGAATTCATGCTAAAAACACAAGTCATAAAAATATAGCAGCGTTAGATTGTAATTTCCATCTAACAAGTACGAGATTAAATTATGCTTGGGGAAAACTAAAAATACCTTTTCTTAAATGAAACAAAGACTTTAAAAGTCACCAGCATTGACAACTAAAGCGGAATAATTTAGCGCAGATTTTACAAGTGCATATGCTGCAGCTTCCGTATTTGTCTGAACCAAAAGTTAATCCCAGTGCCATTGGAAATACACTGACAAAAGGAAACATGTCCTTGCATCATTTGCACTCCAGCACATTTGCACTGACTTAATAATAAGTATTTTAATAGTAAGTATGTGTATTATTGGAGTTACAAATGACTGCTTGAGGCTGGTGTCTGGTAAGATATATATTTATTCAAGTTTGTTTAATCTTCCAAAACCTCCAGTTGCTCATCATAATTACATATGTTAAAAAAAATGCCAATGTTAATGTTGACATATTGTGCATCCCTAAATCCCAGTGTTCAATATCACACACAGAACAATAAATCTATGAAGGACCAGCGGCTAGCAGTATTTTCGTCATGCGCTCGGTTTAAACCCATTCTGCATGTCAATGCAGCAGTGCCACATTACCAGATATCATTAGCATGTCTGTATAATGTCGGCAGCTCTAATGTCTCTGAATGGCAGCCAGGAAGTAAGAGCACATCAGAGCTGCTGCTCTGTTTACTGGAGAGGCTCTGGGTTTGTGTGTGGTGTGTTTACGCCAACATTAGGGTAGTCTGCATGTCTGTGTGCAGCTTTAGCATCATGTTAGGAGGTGAGCACTCCCTCTTTGGATAGGAGTCTGTGTGAGAGCGACATGGGGGCCATTATGGAAAGAGATGCATAAAAGGGGCATTACTCCCTGAGAGAAGCAGGGACTCAGGTGGAAGACCTCTTATGTGTTTCTTTATGTATTGCAGGAAGCAGAGTAATAAATCTTCTATGCATCACGCGGCTGAGTGAGAGGTAATACCAGGAGAGTGATGAGGACAGGAGGAAATGTTGCTTTATATGGAATGATTGAAATTCTTTGTCCATTGATTGTATTACCATATTAGCCTGCAGCCATAGGTCCATGCACACACAAATTATGGATGTCTGTCATATAGACGGCCATTTCCCCTAAATTAGTCAGCTTCAGTGGCAAATCATGTGCCTTGAAAATGCTCCTGTGGCGTACCAAAACACACCCACCCACACACACACAAACATACACTGAAAAGCCTCATTCTCGCTATGGCAATGTGAAATTCATCCTGGTTGGATTGAAAATGCAGCTGAAGAGAGAGGTGAGTAGATCAGGGGTGCCTAAAGTGCAGACCGGGGGCCATTTGTGGCTCTGGGACTGATTTTGTGTGGCCCCCAAATGCAATTCACGAGTGATACATATTTGGCTCAACCAGCACAGGTGGATGATACAGATGACGATTGTTTTAGAATTTGTAATCAAGATAAAATTATTACTGACAATCATTTTACAATGGATAAAGTACAAAAGTGTTACATTTTTGATAACCAAGCTTTCATAATAGAATCATGTCTACCCAGAGATTTTTAACTATAAAGCTTTTAAAGATGGGCTTCAACTCGATGTTTTTAAGCCACTTCTTAAAACACATTTTCACTGGCTACAATGTGAGATTAATTTGTTGGGCTTCTTTTATGCTTCTATTTTTGTTTAGTTCGAATTATTATTTGTTGTTTTTGTCTGCAGGACTGTGGCCAATGGCTAAAGAAATTAATTTGATTTATTTATTAAACTTTGATAATACAGCAAACGTTTTGAAACAAACATACCCAAATCCTGTTCTTATAACTAAGAGTAAATTTGTTCAATCAAGCCCAAAAGAGTTTGAAAACAAGATGCCTTTCTTAATACAGGAAAGCAAGCAAAAAAAAATTATAATCATAATAATAATTAAAAAGAAAAGAAACGTTTGAAATCACAAAAAGAGTCGCTGTGATTTAAATTTTTTTATTTTCTTGGCCCATGTGAAACTTTGAACACCCCTGGAGTAAATAGCAGCAGGACAAACTCGACTGTTTCTCACGTAGAAAGTGATTCCACGTCCTCACCCTGAACCTGATGACATTCCTGTGTTGGTTTTCTAGTTATGGACTTAATGTCTTCTGCAGATGCTGCTTAGCAGAGTGAGAGCACACAAATGATGGAGAATTTCCTGAGCATCACATGGTAAAACACTTTGAGTTCACATCTGTCTGCATGGATTCCTCACAATCAGCAGGTTTTAATCACTTCTTATCATGGAACAGAAACTGAACTCAAAGTCAAAAGCGAGTCTCCTCTCTTCTCAAGTGCATGATTGTGTCGAGTCACTCGATGCGCCGCGATTCGCCAGCTGCCAGCTCTGCTGACAGAATGCTTGGCATGTGTGCGAGTGTGAATGAGCAGAATGTCACTTTCTCATTTTTTCAAATTAGAAAAAACTTGGCCTTGACAGGGCCAGATGACACGTGCTGAAGCTGCCAGCTCTGGCGCCACAGCTGTGGCATTCATCACGAAGTATTGCCAGGGAAATGAATTTCTTAGAGCCCTTCTAGCGGCGCCTGTATATACAATAAGTTGCAAAAGAGTCCAAATGCTTTGACGGTAAGGCGTTTAGTGCCGTCAATTCTGTTCAAATGGCATAATTAGCCTCCTGTACCGCCATCCATCCATCTTGGATGCTAATTAAGCGTGTGGAGCCTCCGCCTGGTACCCCCCATGCCCACCTCCTATTGGCAACCTCCGCACACCCGCCACGCATCCGACTGGCACCATGAAGCGCAAGCCATGCGATATCAATCCACCCCCCTCCCTAAAGATTGCTGGGAAGAAATTGTGCAGACTCGTCCCCATCATGAGAGGAGATGGAACGAAACAGGAAGAACAGAAGTGAGCTGGCACAGACGGGAAAACTGACAGGAGTTGTAAATATTTGGCATTCTCACAGGGGGGAAAAACAACACAAGAAGCAGTGAGCCACAGTTATGCTAAGTGCTACTGCCACTGTTTGAAATATGGAGGCACTTTGTTGCATACCTGCAGCATTTTTAAACTGAAAATAAACCTTAAAATGTCAGACAAATTCAACACCGTTTCATCTTCGTATGTAGGATTTTTAAGTGATTGTATTCTTCATTTATCCAAGTAAAATAATATGTGAGGCTGAGACTCTTTTTACAGAAGGAGGCAACTAATGATATTCAGCATCAGCAGAAAAATCATCAACAAAACATTCAAATTGACCAAGTCAACTTTCCTGTCATCACATTAAAATCAACTAAAACATCCTCAGAGTAACAAATATGGCTGTACCTCCAAGAACTGAGGTAAGACTGTAAATATTAGCTTTGCAGTGGAGCTAACGTTGTTTCTGACCATGTTTATGCATATTAAGGTATATTAGGTGTTTGAACAAGTTTTAAGCATTTTTAGAGGAGATCTGAAGGTCTGGACTGCAAAAATCTTTCTTCCACGGCTATCTCGGTCATTACTGCCAAATCTGAGGAGGCAGTTTGGACAAACATGTATAAAATAGGATGTTTCATGCTCCTGTGAGGCAGCTTGTTGCCACGGAAACCGACTAATCAAGTTTTAATAAGAAAGGTCAAAGAGTCACTCTCAGTTTAGTCAAGTCTAGTTTGTTGGCGTACCAGATTATGTTGAATTAAGAGCCTGAGTGTGTATCTCAAACAGGAGGCTTACTTGCCCTCCAGTGTACACTAAACACCCACACCTGGACCCGGCTCACTCCGAGCTCGTTAGCAGCAGATGGTAAACATACACACACACACACACACACACACACACAGAAGGGGGAATGAGGGTTACACACTCACTCTAAGCAGTCTATTTTGGTAATAGGCCAATCTACTGGTAATTGTCCTCATTGTTAGTGTTTGTTTAGGTCTAAACTCCTGACCTCAGGAAAGATTTTCACATTTTATAGCGGTCGTGTTGAGGTTTTGGCTGGATGCACGTCCATGTGTGTCTCTGTGGTTTATTCTCTACATGCAAGTATTGAAATCGATAAATGTAAACTCACAACGGCTCCATAAACTCTCCTCTCCGTCTGAAGCTGTTTAAATAAAAGTCCAAATAAATTCAATATGTTTAGAAAAGTCGGAGGAAAAAAAGTGTTTTTTTTTCCTACCCCATTGTTTGAGTGGACAACGTAAACAGGGAAACCGTCGCTGTGCAGCCAAAGAGAACATTTGATTTGTTCAAGCAGCCGTTCGAAATAACATCCTTTAACTGAGCTATTCATCTCCCCATTCAGCTGATGAAACAGCTGTGCTCTCTTGGGGTTGCTCTGATTGTTAGCAGCTTATGATGCAACCTTAGTCACTGCATACCCAGGTCTCATGAATCTACATGTGTGTGACCATGGCAGTGACCATGCGGCGCTGTTTATTTGCTGAGTTTGTCTCCCTGTTCCTGTCTTTCTCTGTGGGTCTGTTTGCCTCCCCCCACTGTTTGTTGTAATAACATCCCAAAACGCCTGCCAGAGTTCTTGTTGTTCAAGCCCCAGTAGGTGTGTCGTGTTGTGTGGACGCAAGACACTAAAGTGGTTTCAGTTTATCCTTAACAAATGTGTGATTTAATCATTGATGGTAGAAAAATGATTCTCATTTCTGCCATCTGGAGGCTAAATATGCCGTTTTCTCCTCTTTTTATTCATAGGACAAGAAGATTTGCATATCATAACCAGCAGCAGCGAATCCACCACCTTGAGCTATCAGAATATGTTTAGCTTGACCCGTTTGACCCAGAGGTACTTTGATGGAAGTCCAACTTCAGTAGCTCAATCTCAACTCTCTTGCCTTGCAGAAGTATTAGTAACTGCTCAAGTTTTTCACTTTGTTCCTTTTTACAACCACTCAACCTCAGTCTCTTTTATTGGGATTTTATGTGGCAGATCAACAAAGTAGAGGATAATTGTTAAGCAGTGTCTCTACCAGCTTTCCAAATAAAAAGTGTTTGACAATTCGTCTTTGCAAAACAGCTCAGTCAGATCAGATGGAGAGCATTTGTGAAAATGACTTAAAACAAATTCTCATCTGAACACTTGCTGTACTTTCTCTAACCATATAAAAGTGCAATTTGACATTTCGAAAATAAATTTGCTTAATGGAAACAGCAATTTTGAAATAACTCGTTTTTGATAAGTTTTGGCTAAAGGACGAGGTGTTTTTTCTTTTGGTTGTATCGAAATTGGTTTATTTAAATAATAATGAACCAATTTTTATTTTCAAAAAATTGTTTTTTTTGCACCTATGTTACTACTGGCGCAAACCATAAAGAAGAAGATGCACTGCAGTTGTTAAATTGTATTTTTTCAACTTTAGCAGAATATCGATAATGTTTTGTAATTCATTTGTAATGGCAGCGCAGCTAATGACTGCCGTTTCTAGCACTACGCTTAGTGGAAAGTGAACCTCTGCCTTAGTTTCAAATTGCTGCAGCCTCACCGGTTTTATTCCCAGTATTTAGCTCCACTAACTGTGACAAGGCCTGTAGATGAAAAACACCCTTGCAACAAGTAAACAAATAAAATCTAAATAAAAGACTTTAAAGTTTATTATTTTAACATAAAAATGGGTAAAAGTTAAAGGTGGTTGAGTATAAGCCACCGTATCCCATTTGGTTTGGTTGCCACTTTGAGTTTTCTCACATTATAGGCTACAGAGTGGAAATCTCTACCTCAAGGACAACTCACTTCAAGTCCTTCTGGTATCTTAACTTGGAACAATGGATCTTCCTTTTGCAGGATGCGCCACTTGCAGATGTTTGCCAGCCCTGTAGCCTTTTGGCCCAGGAGGTTTCTTTGCCTCAAAGCTGACTGCTGGCAGTGCTTTTCTTTATGAACCACAGCCAGATGAGAAAATCCCAGATTTGTCTAACAATTGCTTTCCTCCTCTGTGTGATAAAGAGGCCTGCTTATTGTTCCAGTCACTCCATTTAAAAGCCAGTTTGAGGAAATAACAAAGGCAACATTTGGCTTTTTTGCTTAAAAAAATGGTCAAGGTAGTATTTATAGAAGGGCAAAGAGATGATCAATGAACAGGGCTTCTGGTTCTTTATATTTGACGTAAAAACTGAGGCATACTGAGCAGATGTGGTTTGAGATGCTCATGAATCCATTTGTAGCAAAGCGAAATCTTAGCAGAGAACAAGCATGAGTGAGGAGGTGAATGGGGAGATTTCTATCAGCTTGCAGAAAGATCACACTCTGCAGTTTGCCCGTAGGCCAGAGACAAGCTGTGGGAATAAAGACAGACACCAAATAAGTCCCTGAAGGCCTCTGTTGGCCCAGATGGAGAACAGTGGAAAGGGGGGAAAAATCAGCTGGGTGCTGCACAGCATCAGAATGAAGAGACTTAAAACAAGGGAGGGGAATACAAAGCCTCTGGGCTGAGCTGGAGAGGCAAGGACAGAGAGGAGGAGTCCGTGGTTAGAATCCCTCATTGTGACTTTGCTAAAAGTGGAGAGGAAGAAAGGTGGGGCCCGTGTGTGGGAAAACTCTTTGTAGCGGCTGGTAGAGATGTAAAACTGGGATGTTCTTGCTGGTTTTTAACTAATAGGAGTGGAAGAAGTCATATTTTGACTAAAAACCTAATATGAAATGTATAATTGAAGCAAGTGTGTTCAAACTCTTGGTACCAAGCTTGTTCCTGGTGCAAGTGAACTCTACCAGGGTTGCACCGAGTTTGAGCCCGTTTGTGGTGCTCAGGCATGGACCGGTATGAAATTATTTTCTTTAGAATATTTTGATGTGAATGCATAGGTGATTGACCTCTTGCTACCAGAAACACTGCTGTTCTCAAAAAACTATTAGGATAAATGAGTTAATTTAACTAAAGTTTTATATTAGCCCATCACCATAATCTCTACATATAGTCCCTCAACTTTGTCTTTAGAAGCTGTGTTGAGATCACATGTGCGATGCTGGAATGTCATCCCCTCCAGCATTAGTTCTTGACTACTTGATTGTTGGTACATAATTATTCATTTCTAGACAGCATAAACTTCACCTTGAATTTAGCAAATAATGTTGCATTCTCTGGCTGCTGCTGTTCGTAAGCACATTTTTTACATAGAGCAATGTTCTTCAGACCAAGTTGTCAATCTTACGGTTGCCGTAGTATTCCCACATTGTCATAATACTGCAGCAACACGAGCGATACTGTAGGAACAATACGACATATAATTTTTGTAGTTTTGAAACTGACTTTTATATGGTGGTATGAAACCAGTAACCAATCCATACCTATTAGTGCTCAAAGACAGGATCTCAAGGATTAGATGTGGTGGACCTCGGGGGTTTTTGCTTTTTCTGATATCATGTGTTTCTATTTGCATCTTCAAGCCATGACCTTTGTCTTTATCGGCATCAACACTTGTTGAAACTCAGTCTTTTCTCCATTGAAGACGTTCCAGTATCTTCCTTTGGATTTTTGGTAGGAAGAAGCAAAAACTGGACTGAGGGATTTAGGACCATGTTTGCATTAATGAAGGACTGCATGTCCTTTCTAGCAGGGGAATCCCTAGAATAAGCAGAAACCCTCTGGGATGTCAGGTTTCCCTCTAGGAGCTACTACCTCTGTGCCCTAGTTTTGGATAATAAGACGTTGAAAATTGTGTTAAAAAGACTACAGCCAGACTGCATTGCCTTTGTCTGTAATTTTATCGATTTCCTCCAAAGTATTGATGCTTTTGTCCATTTATAATTGAGCATGTAGGTTTACAAAAGAAAAAGATAAAACTACATGAGTGCTTTGGGACATTTCATGGCATATTTTGTCTCTTTATTCGGCTGTGGAAGGAGTCCTGAATTGAATCAATTGACTTATTTCCAGCTGACAAAAGCTCCTGTTTTCTCTCCGAGATGAAACTTGGCACGCTGGCACGGGTTTAAAGGCGTTTGATCGGCAAACAATACCCAAATGGTACGAGGCAATTTCACTCGCTTTTAAGAATAAATCAATTTGTTTTGAGAATATTCATGAGCAATCATTTCCAGATAATGCCTTAACTCGGGAATGTTTCAAGGTATTGGTGCAAGACGCAATTACATTTGCAATGCAGAGCGAGGAATTATCTCACCTGAATGGAAAAAGAATGAAATGAAGTCTGAATACCAGAATAAATACCTAATGTTTAGGGATAATCTCTGCAGCGAGACTTTCACTTCATAATTATCCTTCCTCTCTACATTAGCAGGGCCAGTGTTCCCGTAGCTGATCACACTGTTGTTTTCTTTGGGCTATTCTGGGAAGCATGAGCTAAACACCAACTTGTGGCTTGAACTGTGCAATTTTATAGACCAGAATAGCAGCCTAGGGACAACGAGCCTTTAATCAGAACAGGGTTCAGGTTTTTCCAGTGGGTGAAAACAGAGAAAGTGCAAGAAGGGCCGGGTTCAACTGTACGAGAGCAATCTGGAGCCTAGAATCAGACTGAATTGGTTGTAATTGGTGAATTAGGAGGTTTTCCTCCAAAGGGAAACTGTGTGTGATGTGTCAGCGTGCATTTGGCTGCAGCCTCCTGCAGTGAAATGAACTTTGAAAGCAGCTTCAGTTTGGTCAGAGCTGAGGTTGAAAGCCCTTTTTGATCAACACTGTGTGTGTTGCTCTGTTTGGGATGTGTTTTTATGCGTTTGTGGTGTGCCACCTCGTAAAAGTCTTGTTATAAAACAAGAATAGGACTAAATATGTGTGTCTTGTTCGATTTATACACTAAACTCACTTGTGTTTCTACTTGACTGCACACTGACAATTGCTTAGAAAAGTACTACGCAGGATTTTTATCCAACTTTCTCAGCCAGGAGAGAGAGAAGGACAGTGAAGAAAACATGGGGCGCCTGCTGCAGGTGCATCCTTCAATGCATAGCGCGCTCACGAGGGGCATATGCTACCCTGATTAACACAAACATTAGGATGACATTAGTGCTGCCTCCCTCAGAGAAACACCCCCAGAGCAGCTGCTAGCTCTTCCTCAACTTCTTCAATATGCACAAACTAGCATCTCTGCCTCCCACTCACTCAGGAAAATTGACATTTTGCAACTTTTCTTTGGAGAAAGTTGATAATTGATGGGAATGAGATTTTGTTCTTGTTACTTCCCTATATATTTAACTTTGGTGTCATAAAAACAATATTCAAACATTTCAATGTTGACAATTAGAATATTTGCCTTCAACTTGCAGAATATCAGCAGTTTGTTTGTTTTGTTAGAGCTGTGATGTCATTTTTTGCTATCGAGAAATCAAAAGAAAGAGGAGTGTGCGTGCTCGGGCCGATGTGTGTCTTTGACTGACAGTCAAGCCAGCAGGGGAGCAGAGGCACAAGAACGACCTAAATGTGGCTTACAAGCTGCAGACAAAGGAAAATCTGTCTGAATATTAACATCCACGCCGAACCGATGTTACCAGCTCGTTTTTCCAACGGTTGCTGCCTGTTTGCATCAACACGGGGATCAGGTGCAGGATAACACACGCGTCCATCCGTGTGAATAAAAAGCAGACATGACAACCCTCATTTGGATTATTGTTTAAAGCTTGAGGGTAATTCTCTGTGTGAGAGCGAGAGAGTGTTTTGGTTAATCAGACCATTTTGTGGCTCGTAGCCAATGTCACAATCAGCCATCGCCAGAACGATGATGTTTACTGCTTCATCCTAAATGAAATGTTAGTTCTGGCAGGAGGCCATAGTTTATGCTCATTATCTACGGAGGCAGAGCTTCAGCCATGGAGCCGAGTAGAGTGAAATAGGTTTGTCCATTTTATAGTTTTGTTGGTGTTCTTCTATTCAAATGTTTGTAAAAACAAAAAAAAGTTTAAATATCCTTTTGAGCTGAAACAAATAATCTATTATAGAAATAATTATAAACTAATTTAGTAATCGATTAATGGTTAACTGGAGTAGAGACTCAAACAAGTCACTTTTTTTGAGTATGCCATCTCAAGTGGCATAAGGTTAGCTTCACTGGTTTAAACTCTGTAAAAAAGAAAAGCTCTCTTTTCCTTAATGCAAAAATCAATTAATCTGTGAATTATCAAGTGTACAACAAGGGATAATATAAAATGTTTATTTAAAAAAGGAATTGAATTATTTATGTGCATCTTTTTTAATATGGTTTAAAAAAAGTTTAATAAAAAAAATCAGAATGTGCCAAGTTTTTTAACTGCTTAATCATCTGAAAAACCGATTACTAAAATAATTGACAGTTCTGCGCTAATATTATTGTAGTTTTTTTTTTTTTTTTTTAGTATATTTTCTTTGCTTCCACTTCTGTCCATCTCTGCAGATTTCCACAAGACACCATCACTTCTCTGGCAAATCCTCCAGCAGGACTGGCCTGCCAGAGTGCCTGAATCCTTTATGAGTCAACCTGAACCTGTCAGATAAAAGCAGTGATGGCCTGTCACCGGGATAAAAAGGTAAACTAACTATATCAACACCAATACCATAGACAGTTCCCAGATTTCTGACTTTTATTTCCACTCTGGAGTTGTTTCAGTCACAGATGAATAACTGGGGGTTCATTAGGACTGTGGGCACAGAGAGAAAAACATCATTGGGGGGCTTTGGCTTGTGTTCATGATGCACCCTGCACAGTTTAACACACTGCCCATATACGTGTGTGCGCGTAGGCCATATATCACGGTGACAGGCGGGTGCGTGTTTACTTAATGATGTGGGGGTTTATTTATGAAGTGATGGCCGACATGCAGGGGGGGTGGAGGGAGAGATTGAGACAGCCCGAGGATGTGACATTAAAATATCATCAAGGTGATGGATGTCCGTGCACAAAACATTAGAGACAAGTACAAAAAAAGCAGCTGCGCAGCAGATGATGAGTTGTATCTGGAGTTGGGTGAGCGCTGCACTGCGTGCATGTTTTCTAATGACTGAACGTGTCATTGCAAGTGCAGTTTTCAGCGACTTCTCTGGGCATTTAAGGTGGCATATGTGCAGTTGCTGTTGGCTGTATTGCTCAGGGTGACGTCTTATGTGTTACTCTGTTACATAAGGAGTGAAGAATGCAAGTTCACATGATGCAAATCATTCAGTTTTTAAAACTGGTTGCTATAAGATAGGTTTATCAAAATTCATTTTAGTCACTATGAAGTCACTTTTTGTCCAATTATTGCAACTAGAGAGCAAATGTGAAGCTGACAAACAGGATTTCTACAGCCTAGGTGTAAGAGTTTGCTGTTAAATAATAAAACCTTATACAGGGTGGGCCATAAGTTTCCATACATACAAAAAAATAAACATTTTATATTGGACAACCGTTTTTATTTTTGTGGGACTCTGTGTCTTGGACCACTTTGTGGTTGATCTGCAACATTTCCAGTTTTCTGAAACTTGCAAATAAGTTTTGCCACAGTATCGTGTATGATACTCGTTCCATGTTTTCTGTTAAAGCAGTCGCATGTGCAACCATGCGACTGCTTCCCGATCTAGTCATCAGTATAATTTTAATTCTTTGCTCTTTTGTCAAATGCATCTTTTTGGGTATCTGAAATATAAAAGAAATATACATTTTACACTCTACTATGTATGGAAACTTATGGCCCATCCCTGTAGCTAACATTAAACTGGGAAAACATTTGATTATGTCAGTCTTAGTAAAAACAGCTGATTACTAAAAACCATGTGATTGCATCGATGTTGTGATACATTGTGGTATTTTCACTTAAAGCTGCCTTATGCAACACTTTGACAAAAAAAATATTATTTTATACATTTGTTGAAACTGTCACTATGTTGTTTATATATATATATATATATATATATATATATATATATATATATATATATATATATCTCAAGCTCCTCTGCCTTCTTCTAGTGCTAACCAGAAACAACCAATCAGAGCCAGGAGGCAGGTCTTAATGATGTCACTCACCTCTGTGTGGCGCTGATCAATCCCTGTAACATTAAGTTGTTTCTCTTCCATTAGTACAGTAAGCAGCGAGTACATGAGAATGATTGACAGCACTATGAGACACCATGCTGTCTCATACTATCACAGCATGGTGACAGTTTTAACAGTTTAAAGCTATAGTATGTATCTTTTTTAAACAATATGTTTTCTCCCTGTGGTCTTACTGCTATCTGCAGAAATATACCACTCTGTCAAAGACAACCAATCAGAGCCAGGTCCAGGGTCTTACCACTGTTCACACCCTCTCTCTTGCTCACTGATAGGCTAAAGCTGGTTCACTACAACACAGTCTGCCATGAATTGCCATATTGCTTTAATGGTGGCAAGTGGCCAGAGCAAAATACAAAACATTGCTAATCATTTTGAGCTCATAAAATATAATCTTGGTAACCTTTGATTTTATCATTGCTAATGTCCTTTTCTAGTTACACAATAACATTAAAGTGAAATCCAAAAATAATGTGCATGTCTTCTAAATAAGCAAAGGAACCACTGCATAATCATAGAGTCGACTGGAGGAAAAAGCTGGGACAAAAACATTTTTTGAGAAATGGGGCGTCTGCAGGAAAATGTTCCAGCCAACTCATCTCATGGAACAAAGGAGATGAAACTTGCCATGTACTTTCAAGCCTTAATTGGCCATCAAGACATTACAGAGAGTCTATCATTAGCATATAGAGAAAATAGAGTGAGTGCTGCTCTGTGATTGGCATAATTACAAGGATGACCTATCCACAGACAGCGAAACATGGCGGAGGGGTCAAATTAGAGACGGATGTGGAGACAGATACATAGGAGGATCCGGGGTTAGAGGGAGGAAACAAAGGGACATGAAGTCACTTCTGAGCACAGTGACACTTTCAAAGATCTTCAACTCATCTCAGACTGCTAAATGAAGAGTCCTACATAAAGAGCCCACAGCCTTTCATCCTCACTTTTGTTTCTATCTCTTTATTCTAGTGAGCTAGCCCTATCTTCTGGCTCAGAGGAGCCAAAGTAGACATACCCGTCCCTTTCAAACACACATAAAACACTCAGAGGAAGAATGGCACTCCTGGCCTTGTGTGGAGAGCTTCGAAAACTGTTTTTTTTTTTTTTTATTTTTTTTTTTTTTATGTTTCAAGGCTGCAGATACAGGCGAGCATAAAAGAGCAGCGCTGCGTGGCGGAGGTGGCGAGGAAGGTGACGGCTAAAAGCCTGATCAAACAAGGCCGACGCGAGCAGCTCGCTCAAGTGGTCTGCATTTACGCTCCACTCATACCACACACAGACTGGAAATAGGCAAATGTGGAGTAATATCCTGCTGAATCAAACACCGATAGCTCCACTTTGTCGGCAGCTGAAGGTGAACAACCCTCAGCGTATGAACAAATGAGCCCACTTCTGCCCTCTGCTTCACTCTATTATAGCCTATGTAATAAAGAGTTAGTCCTATTTTGTGTTTAACTTAAAACAAACTCTAAATTTATCACATTTTGTCAGATCAACTCAACTTTGTCTGCTGATATCCCTCCATTTATTTTTTAAAACAAGTTTGAGGAGAAACCTGGGTAATGTATGATGAAGTATCAGAAAATTGAAGAGTACATTTCAACCAAAACACTATTATTTTATTTCACAAATTATTAGTGTCGACATTGATGATGATTATTTAGTTTTTGTTTTAAATTTCTCAAATAAATGCTAACCATAGCTCATTGCAGCTGTTTGCTATCATAGATGAGCTAAAACGAATTATCAGTTTTTATTAACCTATTTGCTTAACAAAAACGTCCCTAATTTGGGAGTGTTTGATAGATTGTAGACATGTGAATGTCTACATAGAGTTCTGGTTATTTTTCTAGAGGAAATAAAAAAAATGCAAATACAGAAACTTTCTGGTGTCATGTTTTTCCTTTTGTTTACCTCATATACAGTTATTCTCAGTGTTTTACTGTTTCCATTCACACCGTGAATGTGAGCAGGTTTGTGCGACTGCAGCAGGAGTGTTTCATTATCGGGCTCCTCAGGGGAGGAACCTGCTGAGGCTTCTCACTATGGACACCACTCTTTTTTTTTTTTTCCCTTGTCGTACAGGGAAAAAAAAAAAAAAAAAAAAAAAACATTTCGATCAGAAGCTACAGTGCATACTCACTGTGCTTTAATTGCATCAAAGTTCCTGCGCAGGCAAACTGAGAAAGGAACGCAGGGAGCACGGGATGTTATGTACTGAGTGACAGAACCCTGCAGGCCTAAACGACAGAAACTGTGCCATGCCTGGGAGGGCCTAATGAAGACTGATTCACAGGACTGCATTGCTCAATAAACACTAACTACAGCAGGTGAGGAGGGGAGCACAGCTAGAGGCAGGTCGTGTCAGCTGATTGGATATCAGCGACACCGTCTGTAAATCCATCTCATATTTCCCACATGGCTTTGCATCTGTTTGTGCTCAGGTGGATTACTAAAAGATAAATGAATCCAGCTGTGCAGAAACGCCTTTGCAGATCACTGAGGTTTAGATGAAGAGCGTCTGATTGGATCAAAGTGTGATTTTCTGCATCTTTAGGCTGACCGTAAAAAACAGCCTTGTTTAAAATGGGTGATAAATGGCTGTCGATTCACAGGCTGAGTATGCTGAGTTTGCGAGTGTAAAGAAGTAAATCAAATGATTCCTCAGGCTGGATCAATGACGGTTCAGGGACACTTAGCTCTGCAGCTTAAGAGAGGCAACAAGCAAGTCTGGCGTTTTAGTGCACTGCTGCTCGAGGAAGGAAAAATAGTATGCTAACTCACCCGATTTGGGTCGTGCTCCAGAGCTCTGCGTCTCGCCGCCTCCAGCTCCTCGTAAGCCGGAGCGGCTCGGGCCTGCTGGTACTCCCTACGCAATCCCTGGATCCGCTGGTCGCTGAGGAGAGAAGGAGGCAACATCACAATTAGGCAGACACAAGAGGAGATGATTAATTAAGACTTGAAGGCTGGAGTTAAAGAGTAAAAACAGGTCAAAGAGGAAACATATGAGGCTTAAACTTTCATTACATTGACAGGTTGTCTATCTCAGCTGCAGCAGCCGCTGACAGCACAGGAAGGGAGAATATTCAGAGGACAGCCTGAAGAGAAATTTCTACACCTGACAGAAAACCCGGTGGAGAAAATGGAAAAGAAACGGTAGCAAATAAACACTAAAACCACTCCAGTCAGACTAGGCTAACACAAATAAATAAATAAATACATACATACATAAAACCCTAAAAAAACAGGAAGTACTGGTGTAGTGATGGGAACAGGACAGAATGGGGACAAAACTTAAAGAGAAACATCACCATCATGCTCACTGGACCTTAATGCCGGATAAGCTTCACACACCTGAGAGTACAAGCATAAACCAGGGTGGGAATGAACACACACGAACACACAAAGCCATCGACAAACATCACACACCTGAGCGAACACAATCCCAGTGTCTGATCTGGGTTTACTGGTGTCTGAGGGAAAAATGGCGGCCGACTCTGACACCAATAATTTGTTCTCAGAAGTTGTTTGCAATTATTTCTGTCATTAAATGTTTTGTCCTCTGTGTTCTTTTCTATAGAAAGTAGGGTTGCAACTCATTATTTAATTTTGGTGATTAATCTGATTAAATAGGCACAGTCTGCAGATTTGTCATTTATGCCTTTTTTAAACAATATTAGAAATGCATTAAGACATTAAAATTATTTGTTTACAAAGAAACAATTCAATTTCTTTTTTTGTTGCAGAAATTGATCCAGGTGAAGCTGAAACAGATGCCACCTGAGGAGTTTTTGGAAGAACATATTCACAAAGTTTCTTTTTAATCTTAAATGCAAAACATATATTCCTGTAGAGTTTGGGCTCGGTATGCTGTTCTTTTAGGAATTGGCCATTTTTGAGTATGTATACTCCAGTTAATAATTAATTACTCAGTAGGTTATTTCAATAATCAATTCATCACAATTAATGCAATTAATCACTTCAGCACAACATTAAAAAGTCTAGTAAATTTTACTGTATTGATTCAACTCGACTGTAAATGGATTTGAATCTGATTGTATTACACTGGAATCAAACTGGATTCTCTATAACTTGAAACAAAATACTTGAACTGAATCAATCAGAACAAACATTTAAACAACAAACTTTCCAAATCAAGAACAAAGTCTGTAAAACCCAAAACAACCAATCAGGGAGGCTTTATGCCGCCTGATAAACACCAAACCTCACTTCCAATAGTCTGGCAGATATTGACCAGTGGGGAGGAAGAGCTGAGGCGTGAGGCAGACAGAGCTTCATTAGCGAAGTACATCGCCTACATGCTTAAGTCTCTCCGGCGACCCTGTCTTTAATTAACAAATCTGCGCGAGAGTGTGTTTTTCTGCACGACTACAATCTCAAGGTTGTATAAAAGTGTGTATCTGGACGTGAGCTCATTTGGTATGCGGGACACTCGGTGAGGACGTGCTTCTCACCATGCGCACGTACTCTCACTCCATGCCGCCCGTCTTCCAGCCGTCTCACTGGGGACGGACGGGCTGAGTCACTCAAACTTCTGAGCCACTATGTTTATATTCCAAGTGTTGTTCCCATGCTGCACAAATCTGTGTGTGTGTGCGTGCGCTTGTGTGTGTATCTGCTGGCACAAAACTCGGCCCTGATATTCTGCCAAGAGGGGGCAACTCTCTAAAGTTTCTGTGCTGCAGTGAAACGCCTGTGCAGATTTTTCTGCTGCATACCGACAGTCATCAGCCTGGCACAAAAACCTAAACATAAAAACAAAGCTTTTGTCTCATTTATCTGCTAAATTTACCAACCAGTATCACCTGCACACAAATAGATTCAGAGAATAGATGCAGGTTGTCTTGTTTTTCTTTTCCTTTTTTTTCCCTTGACGCCACTCGTCTTCCAACGATCCCATTAGCCAATCCCTGGGCTCGTAATTAGGTCTGCCATTTTGATTGAGCGCTCGTGTCGCTCTCCAAATGAAACAACGCTGTAATTATCTCATTATGCCGCGGCCTCCATCACTGACAACGGCAAATATTATCATATTAATGGCTGAGGACAGAGCCTGATTCTGGATAAAACGTTAGTGAAGAGTGATTTTGGAGGTGGCTGAGGTTTGTGAAGAAGAACTGATGGCTGAACGAGTGCATCTGGTGTGTCCAGTCACCCATCTGCAATTTTTTTCTTATATAGTAAATTAGAATATCATTAAAAATTTTTTTTATTTCAATAACAATTCAAAGAAGAAATTCCTCTCTCACAATGTGATATTTGTTTTGCTTGCATGCCATAAATTCAGCCTTTTAACAAAGAGATGTAGCCAAAGATCTAGGTGGAAAGTTTAGTTGAAGGAAAAGGTTTTGGGTTTGTGAAGAAAAATCTGTGCAAGAGTTTGGAGGAGATTTACTAGGACTGATCACTGCACACAGCAATGATCACAGGTGTAATAAAATAGTACTCAGCATGATATCCAATCACTGCTTTTTGCATCATTTATTTGATCACAAAACATGTCTGACTAGGCACTGGCACAGAAAATAGATTGAGATTAAATGTGGAGAGAAAGAAGGCATGAGGGAAAAAAACACAACAAAGACCAACACAGGAAACTTAGAAACAACCACAAAAATATCTATAGTGAGACTAAAAGCGACGGTTTTGTGAGAGAAAGTCTGAGTAAAGCCTCCTATCCTGCGGTGCGAGGCTGTGTGAGGGCAGACTAATTAGGAACCGTGTGCTGCTGCTGGCTGATTTAGCGACTTGTTCAGGCTGTGGCCGGCTGATTTGAGGAAAAAGTTTGGGCTCGGATTTTCCCTCACATCAAATGATGAGGTTTGTCTGACTTCTTGGTGCCACACTGGAGCCAGACGGCGACTCAGAGAAGCTCAAAGCTTAAAAGATGTTGTGATTGCCTTGCTGAACTGTCCACATTATCCCTGACTGCAGTTCGTCTGGTACATACAAACTTCTAAAAACACAATAAATTTTACTTCCTTCAACTCTTAACTCCTAAATCCAAAAAGAGGAAGAAGTTCTACCATCATAAACACAAACATTTGGAATTTGCTTAACTTTTGGGGGGCTTTAAAAGGAATTGTTTGCTTTGGTCTGATGAGGCTAAATTTGGAATTTTTCAGTAAAAAACACTCCTGGACTGTCTGGTGTAAAACAAAGGATGGCTGTTTAAGATGATACTGTTTCTGTCACTAGGTTTCCAGGCATTATAGAATCTAGTTGATTATCCAATTAAACCAAAAATGATACTTCACTTATTCTTTAAGGTATATAACAGAGAATAAAGTCTAAAATCAATGTAGACAGCAATCAAAGCTCCTCATCAGCCATCTTTGTTTATAAATCCTTGTGGATGTCAGCAGAACTGCAGGTTATAATGGTTAAGTGAGGAAAAAGTTAAAAAATAAGCAGACTTGAAGCAACAGCTGCATGCAAACATTCTGACTCTGAAGTTCAAGTAATCACTTCAAACTACCCAACTATTTCCAGAAAACATGACCAGAAGCGCCTGAAACCATATAAGACATGTGTTTTTGATTGCGTTTGTGGAAAAATAAAATACTTTCAAACTCTGTAAATCCTGCAAGCTGAAATGAGAGAGCACAAGTAAAACGGTGAGCGGAGCTTAACGGGCATCCAATACTTATGACGTCTTGTTCTAAAGTGAGTTTCATTTCCGCTTGTCCTCAGGCTGAGGCGGCCTGGCAGAAAACAACAATATACCTTTTGCTAACATCTTTTACCTTCCGTCTGGATGCCAGTGAAACTTTTTCCTCAAGAGCTGTGAAATCACACAAATCAGCGTCTTGT
Source organism: Poecilia latipinna (assembly GCF_001443285.1). Classification (NCBI taxonomy): domain Eukaryota; kingdom Metazoa; phylum Chordata; class Actinopteri; order Cyprinodontiformes; family Poeciliidae; genus Poecilia; species Poecilia latipinna. Next base: position 133,084 of record NW_015113528.1, on the reverse strand, counting down.
GGATTGTGTAGCATTGTCTGATAATATTTCAGTAATTAGTCACACCTGTCCAAAGTGATTTAAGATGCCTACTTCCTGGCGGTGTCAGGTAAACTCAGAGGCATGTAATCCTGCTGCCGTCGCTTGAACCATGGCGGAAATGCAGAAACGCACTCCCAGATGTGTCACTTATGTAGCCGACAAGCTAACCCTGGGCTTCCTTTTCTCTGGCTTTAACAACACATTTCTGCACTCTAACCTCCCGCTCGCTCGCTTCCCTTTCATCTCATCTCCCCGTTTTTTCGCTCGCTCGAGCTACAAAGACTGCCTTCTGGCTAATAAAATTTGACAAGCATAGCCAACCTTTTTTCTCCACAGGTCAGCCTCTAGCAAAGCTCTAATCAAATGTGACGCTCATCAGCGTACACACCTGCCATTGAGGGCCTAATGAAAATGTCTGACAGTAAATTAGGAAGACAGAGCTGCGAGTCCACTCACTGTTGAGAGGGAAGGGGCAGGAGAGGGGGGCGCCAACATGTTTCAGTTAGTCAAACTTTGCAGGCAAAGGCAATCAGCGCACTGATGCAGAGGCACATTTAGCAACAAAGATGGGCTGCATTCGCCGGCCATCTTCTACATGTTTAATGAGCACATTTGCAACTATATCATTAAAACTGTAAGATGTGAAAGGAAAAGCTCGCCTGCAGCAGACTACTGGTGGACCATAAGGTCAACCAGAGATGTAAAAGGCTTGCATAAATTTACAGTACATCAGCAGCAAGCTGTAATTTGTCCTGCAGTGGTTAAAAACGGCAGACCGCACACAGCATTGTTGCTAGGCTACGCTAGGCTTCTTACCCAATATAGTACATGTTAGTGGCAGCGTCTATTTCTGACTGTGTGACTTATTGGGTGCTTTAAGGGTTTTATGACACTTTAAGAGCCTCTTGTTTAAGGTCATCTCTCAACACCTGAATCTGATTGAAGCTTGGAATTTGACTAGGCCACTCCTAAGCTTGGATTTTATTCTTTTTTTAAGCCATTCAGAGAAGCTGCACTCTGGATTATTGTCCCTCTTAATGAGCAGATTTGGCTCTTTACAGAAGACAATTTTGGATACAAATACGTCTAAACTCTCTATACGTTTTAAAATCAAAATAAGAAAAAGCAAAGTTTTGGATAACATTGTTTTAAAAGTAATAAATGGTAGAAATACATTTGTAAAAGTCTTTTTATACCTGACATCAGAGACATAACTTACCCTTATATGATATTTTTGGCAAACTTTTCAGTTAAATATCTCCTGGATTTTATTTAAATACAGAATTATGAATGATTTTTTTATTCATCTCATTAAAAATGACTTCATTAATACCAAAGAGAAAGCTGTCAATCTAACACACTCATGGGTAAATGTGTCAGATAAAATTATGCTTCACTTTATAGTGATTGAACAATGTTTACCGCTCAACATTTCCTATGAATAAAATCAGAAAGTGATACAAATGAAAAGTTTCCCTCCCAAAACTTTTAGTTTGCACTTTTATCTGCAGGTCCTCCATTGAGGAAAAGCTGCAGCTCACTTTTCCTATTTGGCGTCATTTGAAGTCCATTGCATCATTTTGCAACATCACAATTATCGTCTTTATTCTTGAATGCCACGTGCAAACGGCTAAACCCCTCATTCGTTCACCACCGTTTGGTTTTATTTTCAGAAAACCCGAACGGAGTCACCGTCTTTTAATTTAATATTAAAGATCTCTGTCTCTAGAGACGCAGATACATGTGGAGTTAACAAGCTAAAGAGTGTTTGTCATCCATCATGCTGACGCTTGAAGCCGCCCTGTTTCAACGATGAGGGGGAGAACCAGATAGGTGACACATCCGCAGAAACCGAGCGAGTACGAGGGAGGAATGGAGGACAGGGAGAAAACAGGCTGGTAATGAAGTAGCCAGCAGTAGTGGATGAGAGCTAAAGTGGTTTAACAGATCTGTCAGCCTGCTAGACTATGGCTAATTATCCCCCCTCCTCTTTATCTGCATCTACTCCTCTGTCACTTCTTCTTTCTCTTCTGAATCTACTCTGCCTCGCGTCTTGCGTCCTCTTCGTCTTTCCTCCAGCTTTCTCTTGTCTCTCTTTCCCTCCGTCTGTTGCTTCTTTCCATTCCCATCTGTCTCCTCCCCGCACCCGGCCCCATCTCTCTCTCTCTCCCTCTTTTTCTGAATCGTCTATTTCTGGATGAGATCGGGCGTCTGGGGCTTAGCGTTTGATTTGCAAGTCAATAGTCATTTCTGTCAGGGAGTTTAAGTTGAGGGAAGTTTTAATGTGGCCTGTATTATTTCACACAGGAAATTATGAATTTGCATTAGAATCCTCGGTGGGCTTCCTCGTCTTTTTCCTCGCTCACATACAAGAGTAGCAGTGAGTTAAGGTTTCAAAACCCTCAGCAGTAATGAGCAGCGTGTCTGCAAGCCTGAAACCTTTGTTAGACTTAAAATGAAGTCCTGTGACATCCAATATTTCACTATATAATAGGTTTTTTATTCCTCAAATCAATTGATTTTATCATTAAATTACTTTGAAACATCCCACTGTTCCTTTCTGACATAGCAACGCGGGGCTATTTAAGCTGAAATTTGGGTAAAAGCATAAAAAAAAGCAAATGACTGAACAGTGGATTTAATATTCATAAATTACCAGGATGCTCAGCTTCTTGTACTCCATGGCAACAGACTCATCTCGTGTGTGATTCTTTCTTCGAAATCGACACAGTAATTTTACACAATTGTTTCAAAGTCTTGCTACTGATAATCATTTGATGCTGATGCAAAAGTTAAATACGTCTTATTCATAAAACCAACTCTAACATATAACTTCACAAGGTGGTCAACTACCCTGATTTTAACTTTTATTTTCTTTTGTAACATAATTGTCATTAAATTATTACTTCATTCTACTATTTTTGTGTCTTTATTCTGGTAATATTATGTGATTGTGTATTATTCTCTTTTCTTTCAATAATAAATATGAATAGTTCATGGAACAACTAAAAGAAACGAAGGATCTGGACTGTATAAATGAATTATTTTACACCTTGTACTGAACTTACATTTTTAGGTGCATATCCACTTTGATGCATTTTAAATGTTTTTTTTTAAAGTAAAGTTTTCAGTCATTCAGTGGAAAAAAATACCTAATTTTTGATGATATATCTTTGAAGTTTGCATAAATCATGCCTTACACTGCTGTGAAAGTGTGCTGGCCTCATGTTTTATGCATTCATCCGGCTCAGCAGACTGCACATGTCGGAATGTGACCTTTTGTTTTCGTTCTTACGCAGAGGATGTGCAAAAGCAACACTGTACAATAACAACAGGAAAAACCGCACAACATGCTCTTTGTAGGTAAAAAGCTGAACTCTCACCTGTCTGGAGGGGCCTGCTGCTGCTGCTGCTGCTGGGGCGGCGGTCTGGATTTGTTCACTTTGGCGTAGAGTCCGTTGATGTCCTCAAAAGAGGCCTGAGATTGAACCGGCCCCCCTCGTGGCATCGCTGGGGACGGCGTGCGGCTCAGCGACAGTGGTGAGGGTGGCTGGCGGAAGTCGTTGATGCGGGCGTAGTTGGGGTCGCTGTCGTCGTCCTCCATGCTGGGCAGCGAGGCCTGGTCAGGGGTGGCGTACCCAGAGCGGGCGTCGGCATAACGGGGCTCGTTGCTGTCGGAGAGGTAAACGGCCAGAGAATTAAACTCTCTTATAGGTGGTGAAGTGAAGAAGAGGAGTGGGACGGCTCAAAACTCATCAAGTAATCAGAGAGCTTCAGAGCTCAGAAACTTCCCGTCTGTAAAGGTGTTTTAACCCAACACACACACACACACACTCAGTGTGAGAGCATCCTACCCCTCTCTGCTGTCAGGGATCCTGTCCAGCTCCTCTTCGCTCAGCGCTTCCAGTCGGTTCTTGGATCCCTTCGCCGGATCTTTGCTCTTGTCCTCCTTCTTCTTACCAAACCTGCATGACACAAAGAAAGGCAACTGAAAACTAAATACCTAACAATTTTGAGACACTCTGTGACTCTGACATACAAAATTTAGAAGAATCTCACATTTGGAATCATTTGTTTCTTCTGTTGTGTTTTTTTAATTTTTCTTTTTTCATCTTTTGTCACATTTGTGTAACTCAGACATTCGTTGCTTCACTTTCTTGATAATTGATGTAAAGTAAACGTCACCCAGGAAAAAAGAAATCTGAAAATTGATTTTAGGATATTTTAGCTCTGGATCTGTATGGACAACAAAAACATGTTATTGGATGTTTGTTTTTCCACTCTTGCAGATGACCCAATCATCTAAAAGTTCCGTCTTCCCTTCCATCCTCATCATTTTTTTTCCTATCTAAACATATTTGCTCTAGAAACTAGACAAAAACACTTGGTAACATTTGCATTTTATCATTTTATTATATTTCTCTTGATTTCTTTTGTTTCTTCTTTCCTTCCTCTCTGTTCTTCCTTCCCCGGAGTTTGCAGATGTTAATGAAAGGTGCTCACATCAAGCACCTTGTATCCAGTTTTTAAATGTTGACACATCCATTCATATGTAGACAGAGACAGAAACTCATTCCAGTTCCTTTGTTCAATAGTTGTTTTGAAATATCTGCTGAGCTGCCGTGTTGTGCTTTTTTTTTCATAAACCATTATGATCATTTCGAAGCGCTTATTCTCTCATTTTGCATCTGAAATGTACTCATCACCTCCAGAGAAGTTATAATGAAGCTATACTTCACACTCACAGTAAATTAACTCAGCCTTTTTCTGCTTAATTTTTCATATTTCCCGAATCCTCGTTCCACGTTGCCTCCTCCAAATCCACATCTCCGTTCTTCTCCTTCCCCTCCGAGCTCCTGCTGAGCCAATCTAATGTCTGTGTTTATCTCATTAACAGCGAGGCACTTCTCATTACGGCTACAGGCGGAAACGTGGCCTGAATGCTAACTGGCACAGCCTGACCAAGCGGAAACCCGGACAGAGACGCCATGCAGGCCCTGCAGCATCCTGCTGACCAATTAGTGTTTTTCTCAGATCATATACTTGCTTCACTCCTGCCTGTGTGGGTCATTGTTGTCAAATACAGGTCAGGTACGCACAGTGCACATGGGTGATTTTTTCCGCAGCGAGAAAGCAAACAGAGGCAGTGAACCAGATTAAGCTGGTGTTGATTCAGAGTTTAGCCTAGTCTGATGCTAAAAAAAACAAAGTATTGTTCTTCAGATGATGCTACAGCTTCTGACTCCTTTTCAGATTTCAGTATCTGATTATGTCATTACAAAATCTAGTTGGTTCTTAATAGTTAGAGGAGATGTGAGACTTGGTGGTGGCAGTAGAAAGCTCTGGGAATAATTTTCCAAATATGCGACACCTCAACCAAAAAAATATGAACACGTGTTTACAAAAGAAACAAATCAGAACCAATGTAACAGAGCTACTCCAACATGCTGTGGTTGGATATGCTAATGCCAATTTTCATGTTTTGCCTCCATTCAAACATCCACAGTTTTGCTTTTAAACACCTGTGTGCACATCATCACATTATTCCTCATTTTCACCGCTTCATCTGTGCCATTCTGTTTTAGTTTATGTCCTTCCAATAATGTATAGTCAAAGTTGGCCCTCCAAGCTTGATGTATATAATCTGTGTGGTGTCACTAAGTAAAACTGGCATCCATTACATTTGTACTTGGATCTTCGAGGCGTTTTAGGAATCTTAAAGCTGTAACATCTGTTCTTATTTTTCTCTAAGCTCTTGCAGCTTTAATGTTAATGTTATAAACCTCACTTCTTCCTTGAGACACAAAGTGTCAGTGTGGGCGCTGCTGCAGCATGTTTTTTTGTTTTTTTTCCACTTGGGACTATTTTGATTTAAGCACTCCCACATAAAGCCGCAGCCAAAAACAGACTACCAATTACCTCAGTAAAAACATACAGAAATCATTAAAGTCAGGAAAATACATCAGCTCTATTCAAAGTCGATGGAGAATTAATGAACATATACATTTAAAAAAAAGAAATGATTGACTAAATCCTCAGGTTTATCTTGTACACAGCTCCGTAATCAACATTCAGAGGGAGCAGAGGTCTACAGTTGGACCCGTCATTATAACTGCTTTAATTAGGAAAGGCTCTTTTCTCACTGTATTGTCTATCTGGAGACGGGGAACGGGGGTGGGACATCCAATTAGAGACATACCTGCCATGAGAGGTGGAAATCCCCCACTCTCCCATCGCCTTATTACTTATTCATCACCAAAGAGTCCCCCGTTTTTACACCGTTTGCTAAAGACGGCGCGACGCTTTCCTTTTTTCCTGTGTTCATTTTGTTTTTTTATTACCTTTGCACAAATCATTCCTTGGCTTATTAAGTCGGGCTTTTCTCTGTCACTCAGAAATCTGACAGTTAATTTCCTGTAGCGTCTCACCATAAAAGGGCAAAATCACACACAGACACAAACACCCACATGTATGAAAACAAGGCTGTAAATACGGGAGCTGCAATAAATTAATTTATTAAAAAAAAAAAAACATCGCTTGCATTTCTTGGTAACGCTGGAGAAGACAGCTATATACATCATCATGGCTACTCTGCAGGGAGCTGCACACAGTCAACAGAGAATAGGACATCTCATTAGCTTAGCATCATCTACCTACACATCCACTCCATCAAACTCTCATTAGTGGGACATAGGGGGTTTGGAGTGAGTCAGGCTGATCTGGTGTCCCATTTAATATGCTCCCCACCGTCACAGGAGCTACTAGGAACCATTATTAGTGTGTCGTTGTCGTCATTAGCCTGACTCCCCTGCTGTCACCCCGGTATCACCTCAGCAGCCCCGCAAAGAGACGATGGTGATCTGTTCAACGGCGTAAGAACTCAGATAATGTTTTATATTCATCTTTTTTTATTTAAAAGCACAAAGACAAAAAAAATCTTGAAAGAATGAAATGATTCACAGTTGTTTTTGGATTGAGAGTGCTTTTGCTAGCAAAGTCTACAATGCAGGAAAATAGAAAATCTAAATGAAAATAAACAGCTGAAGAGGATAAACTTTCACGTGTAGAGCACGGACTGATTAAGTGGACAAATGAGAGATGTGCGTCATTACTGCGCAACTCCGGAATATGAAATATTCTTGTTTTACAGTTTTGAATTTCAGTTTTTAAATCACAAGTAATCATCTCATAGCAGACTTGGACCACAAAAGAGCACTTAAACTTTCTCTGTAGTGTGCCGGTCTGTTAGGTCTCTAAACAAACACTCTCAGACAACATTTCTTCCAACTTCCTCTACTTCAGTGGAGAACATGACACATAATTACTACTTCTTGGGAAGACACTGCATCATAAATTAATACTGGAGTTTGATGTCTCCAATAATAATGTCATCAGTTTGTAGCAACTTTGATCTGTTTTCTCATTTTTTATTTCTTCATGGTTTCTCATATTTCTCAGTTTTGGTCAATGCATGCTGTGAGCGACAAGCCCAGATATAACTGAAAAGAAACATAACGATAATGATGAATGCCCTTAATAACTGTACTACCTGTAAAACGTGTGGAATAATCACGCTTTCTTGCACAAAGGACGCGTTGATTTTGATTTTCAATAAGCATTCGTTTTTTTTTTTCTTTCCCCATCCAATTCCAGTTTTCATTTCCACTGACATATCCTGCCAAATCAAAACCTTAATTTGTGCAAAAATCAAGCAGTTTCTCGGGGAAACTGGCTGCGAAGCCAAGCACTGGTAGGAGTCTAGATAATAACTACAGCTACTGCCGTTCTCGTTTGGGTGGGAGCGCAGGAGAAGAAGTGGCATGCGTACAGTTAACTGTGCTCTAATGAGGCTCTGTATGTAACCGAGATCACAGCTAGCCAAGTGCTGTGGTGTCACCAAGCTGACCTGCGCAATTAGCCCTCTGGGAAGGAGGGAAAAGAGCAGGAGAGAGCACAAGAGCAAGACTTCACCTAAAAACTGAGTCCGACAGCATCCTGAAGCTAAATTGCTCATCTGTGGAGAATAAACAGCATCAAAATACCTTGTAAATCTTCACCTCTCTTCTATTTTTAATATTCTTTGTTCACTGTAATTGTGACAAAAAAGAATAAAGATGTGTGGTTCTGTGCAGACTTAATAAGCTCTACTTTCTGGTGAAATAGGGAGTCAGTGGGCGGCAGAGAATGTGAGAAGGGTGTCTTTTGCTAAGGTAGAGTAAGCATTATATGGAGGGGGAAAATTTTTTATATATATATATATATATATATATATACACACACACACACACACATTCCCAGCATATACAGATTCACCTTCTACTTTGTTACAACATAGCAGCAGATCAGCCAATCAGGTGGCAGTAACTCCATTAAGGTCTGAATGAGGCTCTGGATCCAATCAGCTTTAAATCAAGAGGCAATTTTGTGGTTTAACTATACTTGAGATATTTTTGAACAGTTAAACCGTTTTCTGTCAGCTGAGCTTGGTTTGAACATCACAATCCACCATTATACATCCGTTCTGAACATGTCTTCTTTCGGCTACCTCCAGCAGAATAATGCGCTATATATCACAAAGCTCAAATCATCCCAAGTTCCTAAAACCACAACTGCAATAAGAAAACGTCCAGAATGTGGTTCCCCATAAGGACTGGGACAGTTCCCCGACTGGTTCAAGTGGTTCATGAACAGAATGGCAGAACATCTGGGTCCTGTTTTGCTGCGCTGGTTATTAAATGACTTTTTCCATCGTGGTTACAATGCGAATGGGTTCCTGCCACTGCGCTGGCAACAAAATAATCCTACAATCCATGCCAAAAATAGACAAAAATAAAGAAACAATCCACTATGCGACTCAAGGAGGCCTTTTCATGCATTGGGTATTTTCACATATGTATGGGAACTTTCAATGTATTTTTTATGATATTCAACTTTTATTAGCTCATCCGCTCAGATGGAAACTAGCTCAAGCTAAATCTGGTGCAAAGCAGCTTTTTTTTTTATACACAGTTTTTTTTGGATTGTTTGAATTTCATATAAGCTAAACCAGGTTAGTGTATGCTGCACACACACCTCCAGATTGCGCATAAAGGCAGTTTGTAGAAACACTAGATTTTAACTAGTGTCACTCCACTCTACACACAACCTTTTTATTATCCTTTAAGAGTCTAAATCAAGCTGACTGCTGCCAAAATCTGTATTTTCACAAAAACGCTATTTTCCATCTGATTGATTTAACAATTAAAAGCATTATGCTTTTAAACTGAACACCTAAACTAACATAAAAGAGAACAACAAGATACTTTTGATGATCCTTTAGAAAGGAGGAGGCAGCAGGTGATTTAGAGCAAATGAGAAAACAGGCTGATTTGCCTTGGAGAGTCAAAACACAAAGAAAGAGTGTAAAAAAAAAAGAAAGGAGAAAAGAATGACTCAGGAACAAAGTGAATTAAATGAGCATGTCATAAGGAAGAGAGCTTGCCGAATTTCCATCCTTTCTAGACAATGAATGCAAAAGACGGCAAGTAAGAAAACAGATGAGGAAGGAAGAAAGACGAGAGAACAGAAGAGAGACGGATTTCTGAGGCAAAGCTCCTGCGAGAGCGCGACTCGGCTGGGGCGGAGTAAGGAGCTTAGGAATATATGGACCGAACGCAGCTACGTTCAGAGACACAGAGAGAACAGTTAATCAGCCAAGCAGAAATGTTATCACAGTAATTAGATTGCTCTGCATGTATTTGGAGAAGAGCACACTTATCTCAGCGGAGCTTCCTGTAAAGAAAAAGACGGAGGCTGTGAGAATGGGCTGAAAGAAGCAACGAAAAAAAAATGGAAAAAAGGAGAGTCAGACATAAAGAGAAGCAGAGACTAACAACATAGAGCTGTGATGTAACAGCGCCTTCTCCTGAACTGGCAACGTGCCGCTCGGAAACTATTTCAAGCTCCAAATAGACGGAATGACATTCCCTCTTTAATATTGGTGCGATTTCCTTGTTGAACCGAGGATCGGACTACACGAGGAATGTCGGCCCCAACAACAAGGTCACAAAAGGCCTCTCCGCAAGCCGGCTTTGACTGACAACAACACAAGCAAGTCTGCACCTCTTTAAAAAGAAGCCTGATCCTTTTCTTGATAATGCAGATCCACCAGCAGGCCTGCGAGTTTCCCCCCCACTAGGCATAATTAAACCTATTCATCTGAATTCCTCTCCATATGCACTGGCAATTGGACCCAAATCGGCTTCCTTTAATAGATATGAGCTTTGGTTAGGAGGGAGGACGGGGGAGAAAAAGAGAAACTGCAGCTGGATCCACCCGATGCTAATCGTAGATAAAAAAGCTTCACTTAGACGGTATTAATAATGTAGAGATCTAAGAAGGCAGATGGGAGTGGAAGATATATCTGCTGGTTTTTATCTTACCATCTAAAAAATACAGGGAAAGCTGACTTGGGAAATTAGACTAAACACTTTCAGACATATACGCTTTCTCTATGTGAACATTTTTTTTTTTTTTTTTTTGCCTAATTTCCCTTACCAAAGAAGCAGTGGTGTAGCCAAAACCATAATCGCAGACAGGGGAAGGGAATCATTTTAATATAGTCTCTAAATTAGTCTAATTTAACGCCTAGAGGAGAGAAGATTGAGGCAGACAGGTATGAATGCACAGCAAGTTGTTCCCTGGGGAACTGGAGGCGGATATGGAGCGCTTGTCTTAATCAACGCCTGGCCAGTCCCTGGAGAATAGATACTTCAGTCAGACAAAAGAAAGTGATAAAAGACTAAGACGTGAGGAAGTGGGGAAGAGGGAATGTGGAGAGCCCTGGTTCTTCCATATTTTTCCAAAGTAATATTCTCTACTTTTCCAAATGTCAAGACATTTCAGTTCAATTTTCAAACTCTAATTACACAATATTACAGTGAATTTCTGTTGGAGTGGCCAAACTTTAACAAGAGAACCTGCAAAAACTACATTATGGATGGACGCAAAAACAGGCTGGACATAAAGGATGCAAGAACGGTAGGATGTGAGGACTAAAAGACAGGACAACAGGTGGCTGGATGGATAAATGGATGGATGGATAAAAACAGATAGAACAACATACAGATGAATGGAGGGCTGGATCTATTAGACAATGAGGTGGAGAAATAGTTTTCCAAACCATTTTCATTTCTCACTAGTACTTTGGAAAATATCAAATCAAATCCCGTACAAGAATTTTCCAGAGGCCTTAGCCGGGCCATTGCATTCCTACACAATTCCACTCAATTCTCATCTCCCTTCAGTACTCCATCTGGGGTTTCTCCCATTGAGCTGGATTAATTTCAACCAGGCCAATCAGCCAAAAGAAGGAGAAGCTGTGAGCGATGACTTCCATTTTCTGCACCGTTTTAGAGTTGTAGTCAGCCTGTCGGTTTTAGCAATGGCAGCAGAGGAAGTGGACAAAGCCTTCCAGTGCATGCTCACCAAATATTGAGCAATTAAAATTGAATCAACAGGAATGCTTAATACGTTTTATCACTGGCAAAGATGTTGTTCAGCTCGGCACTTCTCTCAAATCTGACACAAATTAATACAGAAAGGTTATTCTGGATGGAGATGTCCACTGCAAGGAGACGAGTTGTTTGAATTGTGAGAAGGCAGCTTCATCCATGCGCTGTCTGGTGAAATATGTTCCTCTTTAATGGTCTGCATTTTGATATGCAGCATATATGAGCAACAACACATAAAAACCTGTCCCCCTGAAGCAATCCGTCTTTCCACTTCCATCCCCACGTCTACCAGGGGAGCTGTTAATATTTAACAAGGCCACTGGGTTATATGTCTCATACTCCCACTTTAAGTTGTGTAGGTTTTACCTCACATGTATGGACTGTAAAAACAGTTGGCAGAAACTAGCTGTGACCTTTCTCCTACATGAATGAGTCTCTGGTCAAAGCTGTTTTTCGATCAGCACAAGTTTAGAGGGAATTTGAACTGGTGATTGTCAAGTTTCCTTCAGTAACATTTTAATAGCCGTCAACGCCAAATAACACAACACACATGAATTATGGAGCATTAGTCGTTAAAACTATTTGACAAAAATGCTGTTGGTGTTGGGATGCCAAACCTCAGCACACAACAAGTCGACTTGCTCAAGGGCACGGAACAAATTGTTTAAATTTTTTTATTGTTTTATACATGAACACCAGTCATGTTTGATCTGCTTTAATCAAACTCTAGTTTGTTTGCCTTGAAATTGCAGTTTGTTTGGGGAGGTGTGAATGGAAAATTGAATTGTGATGTGTACCAAAAAATCCAACTCTGGTCTCAGTTCGGTTGAAGTGAACTCGGTTCGAAGTGGCGTGGTTTTAAAACATATGGCATTCTGGGTAAATACAACCAAAACAAACATGAGAATCTAGCGCTAACGGGAGAAATGGCTCTTGGTCTTTTACCAAAGACAAAAGTGAAATCCTACAGCCCCTAAAGTCTGATGTTATGACATTTTGTTTACATTTCGTGAAGAAGGAAGTTGTGCTCACATCTTCTTCAGAGGTTCTTGTGTCGTTTCCTTCAGTAGCTCTTGATGCAACAGGTTGCTCAGAAGGTCTGGTTCATGACAATGTGACAAAAGTTGCAATTTTGGTCCACAATTGAACCCAGTCAACTGCACCATCAGGTATGAAAACACACTAACTGGTTTTCATTACATTTGGACTTTTTACATAAACAAGCATTAGAAGAAAATGTGACTGTGCTGCCCTTCAGACTCTGCAACCCTGGGTGTGGAGTCACACAACTCCGTTATTAGTGCCAGTGACTGCGAAAAACATATAACCAGCACTTTGTTTGCAAGAAACTCACATACAGCTTCCTGAAGTTTAAAGTTTCTAACCTTTTTCTAGCTGTAGACTGGTTAAAAGGCAGTGTGGCTCCAGACGGGTGCTGCTAGCAGACATCGTAAAGGTTAGCCTCCTGGCTTTTCCCAGCGAGACACACATCCTTGGACAAGACTCACTTAACCTTCTCTGTCTGGACAGCAGAGGTCATGCTCTGGATGTATTTCAGGGGCATGAAGGGAGACAGAGCATACGTCTGTTCTTCCATGTGTCCGTCATTAGCAGACATAAAATGAGAGAGGAAATCCATCCATTACACAGCTAGAAGACAGCTGGTTGCGACGGAACCAATACCAGAGGTGTAATCACTTCCTGGCGCCTCCTTTTGCAATGAGTGAACATGTCGTGGTGGGTAGGTCGGGCCACATGCTAATTGGTTGCGACTGTTTCCTGTGGCCACATGGATCCTGTTTATCGGCCGGTGAGTGATGTGCAGCTGGCCTCGGAAAGCCGTCCAGCCGTTACGGATATATGTCTGCGCTTCGAACGGTCCGTCCCTCGGGGTCGACTCAAATGTCACGACTCCTCGACGGGGAGGTGATGGATCGTAAAACTGATCGACGCAAATGGAAGGACCTCGTCTCGCTGTCTCATTTGATAATTACAGTAAGGGCAATAACTCACAGTACACAGATAAGAGTATCGTGTTCCTCAGAGCAATGCTGCAAGTTTGCTCTACTGAGAAACGGGTAATTTAAAGAAAATGTTTGGCCTCTAAACCTCCTACAGGTATCAAGAAGGAAGAAATGACAGTATTAAAACAAAAAAATAATAAAAGCTTCCTATGGGAAGAGGATTTGTGTAGAGAAGCTCAAGCAACAGAGAGTAGAGGGTTGTTGTGACTGCCCCCTTTATCAGCTGATATATATGCATGAGGATTTCCTCATCATCTTCACCGTCAATTCCCCCGCTCCTTCTGATTTTTGACTGACAGCTCACATCAGCGCCAATAAACCTGCACATCATTTCAGGAAAGCTGCCCAACGCGTTGAACGGAGAAAGGAGGGGTGAGAAAGAAAAAAAAGAAAAAAAAAGTTAATTTGTTTTCCGGCGGCTGCTGACAGTGATAGCGGCTGTGTCTGTGCGCCGCCGCAGCAAAGTTGTAAATTAGAATTGTGCCTCAATGGTGAGCGCAGGAAGCTGCTTCTGCCGCGTAAAAGCTCATTTTCATCCGTGGCTTAAAAATAAATAAATAAATACTTGGCAGCTTTTTTTATATTTAAGGCGTTGGGAGTCTTGCAGGAAGAAAAAAGTCTGCACAAATCTGAATTATGGTGAGCAAAAGGAAACGGTAGCCATTTTATTCCGCTGTGAAGGATGATTCACGCCTCGCTGATAACAGTTTTTCAACATTATGCAGCAATTTTGAGGCGGGGTGAAAGAGTTGGGGAATTTATCGCCATAAACTACGACAACCTTGAGGGCTTGGAATAACAGAGACAGTTATTAACCAAAGGAAGAGCTATGTCTGCATTCTGGATAAGTCACCTATCCAGATTGTTTTGTTTGTAGACAGGATCTTAAAAAAAACTCAATTTCTGATCCTACAATATGATTTTGACAGGCGAACAGTTTAGCGCACAGGCTATAAAAAAAATTGGACAAAAATATTTAAAAAAATAGAAAAATTGCTGTATGAGCCACAGTCAAAAAACAACTGAGCTAACTGAGCAGCAAAGCGACATCTGGGTGATGCAGATTGGTATGATGCGTCACTTGTTGTACTCGTGGTTATTATGCAAGATAAAATTAGCGTTTTGTAGGTGTTGAGCAGAAACCCCCCCCTTTTTTTGCAGGGGTTTTATGTTTTGAGACATGATGATTATTTTGAACTCAGGCGGCTTCAAAATTGTGCTCTTAAACTCTGTGCAAAGTCAGTGTTTTAACCATTAATCTCAAAATGCGACTGATATCCAAATCTTTGTCCAAACTGTCAAATTTTATGTTTTTCTTGACTCACATTGCATCGCACAGACAAAATAGGTTAAATAAATTGCATGTGTAACCTTATGAACAGTATATCCTAACATTCATGGTTGATGCCTGTATTTCAGATATTCTTCCCAACAGGGAGACTATTTACACTAAGCCTCCACTTGAATCCTAAAGAATATGTATTTAAGGCAGCCATGATTAGTGAGCCATTGTTGTGTCTTGCATGCATTATTTAGAATAGAGAGATGAACATCGATGCACAACAGATAGATTTGCCCTGTGGGATGGATCTACATATATAACCTTGGTGCATATTTTACATAACACCTACATTAGTAAATCTCCCGTCGAAGCCTCCGCTTCATATCAGCACAGCTAGGAGTCCTTAAATGTCGGATGAAATGTTGACTCGAAGAAATCCACCTGCAGAGTCTTAACCAGCTGCAGGATTAGACACTGCCTTCCTGATTTTGCCCCCATTAGAGCTTAAAGTCACCGTTAATACTTTCACACAAACATGTCAGAGGGATTTCGGTATGCCTACTGACACAGGTGACAACCACGGTTCATTCAAAGATTTGTCTGCTTGCAATCCTTTCATTTTGTTATCTGTGACACTTTCTTGGCCTGGTTTAGTCATCCAAGGTAAAGTTTTGTAAAAGGTGTGTGTCTTGCTCCATCGGATAAAGGGAAGTAAAGTTAACAGCATTTCAGAAAAAGACAGCGTAGACAAATATTTTGGTGGAGATGATCGGGAGCTGCTTAAAAGATGAACTCTGCTCTCTAAAGTTCATGCAAAAAAAGCCAAGTATAGAAGTTTTGGAGAGGTATTAGTTGTGCAAGTCTTAATATTTAGAGAATTCAGTAGTATTTTTATGAGCACTCTAATTTCTTAACATAATTTTTTTCTTGTTTCTGCTAATATTTTGACAACTTTCTTGTAATGAAACAAAAATTCTCACAGCCTGGCCCTAATACTCCGTTGTTCAACTCAGATTGAAATAAAAGTCACTTTTTGAAAACATTTTCTGTCATTTGTAAGCCCTAGTTAAGAGTACTGTACGGAGAATTAAACATAACATTACGAGTACAAAAAATAAGTAAAGGCTCCTCAGCAGCACTAAAACAACGTTTAGCCATGGATTCCTCCTTCATGCTGCCTATTTATTGTAGAAAAGAAACAGAATGATAAAGGAGTGCCTATGACTATATAACATGAAGAACAAGGCGATGGAAGATAAAAACCCAGACATTTTAAGGAGTCAAAGGGAGGAGACTTGTCATGAAGTTAGTACTGAAAGGCCAAGAGCTCAGAGAGAGAAAACGAGTTCACAACAGCAGCAGTAATCCATCAGAAATCATCCAACAGTGGGACTCTCTTATTTGACATCGAGACTTTAGTTCTGCACCGCATGGCCCACCAGTGACAACCTTTCAACCCCGCACTTTCTGCAACTAAGCGATAGGATGGGAGCGGAACGGATGGCGCTAATTGGCTTGCTTCCCTGTCGGATTTCTGCAGCGCGGCAAACAGAGAGCAGCAGCAGAAGGAAGAGGAGGAGGAGGGTGAAGGATAGAGGAGATATACGCGACGCTGTATGTGGATTTGTAAACAGCATATCAGGATGCTAAGCTTTCATGTTCCGTAAACTGGTTAAGGGTTGCTGATAGTGACGGCACTACAACGATCCTCCGTGGGACAGAGTGAGTGACGGGATGCGGGACAGACGGGACGAGTCAAGGGAGACACACCCAGCAATGTGTAAGCACAGCAAACTGCGGAAAACATCTCTGACTGTCAGCTGGGAACAAAACGCATTTGATGGCATCCTTCACATTCTGTTAGAACATCATAACATGCTAGAGTTAATACCATGATTAACTTCCTTGAGACAGAGAAACCCCACTTTGTCCTGAGAAGCAGATGGAAGTACCGTAAATTTCTATTTTTCAGCGGATGACCCGGTCAGCCAGTCTTTTCCCACAGTGGTGTTGAGAGAAAACAGAAGAGCAGCCAGAGCTTCGGCGGCGCGGCCCCGAGGCGGCGTTCTAGGCAAAGACTCAGACTCTGTCTGCTGAGTGCAGACAAGACGAGCGGCCGGTCCCCCAGTCGTAAGGGCTCTGCCGTTTGTCTCGGCTTGTTTGGGAATCTGGGAGACAAGCTTTGAGATGAGGAAGTGGAGAAGACAGATACGACGCCGTCTCTGCCATGTAGAAAAAAGATTAAAATGTGCCTCGCAAAACTGCTCACTCCTCCTGAAACGTTTTCAAATCAGAAAAGTATTTACAGGGGTTTTATCTGGGGGACCAACACAAAATAAGGCATAAATAAGAAGTGAAAAGTCTTTTGCTGCCTCTAAACAGTTTTTTTCCCAGGATTAACGGATATTGAGCTGAATTCATCTTCACTCATTCCCACAGCATTATGGTGCCACGATGTTGCAATGGGAATCTTGTGTTCAGAGATAGTTTTAAATTAATTGTGTTAAATTGTGTTATATATGTTTTTCTTCCACGTGGTCAAAATTGAGTTTTCATGACACCTGAGCTGCAGATCTCTGCAGCTCCTCCAGAGTTACTTCTCTGATCGCAGATGTACCAGACCCTGACCCGTCTGTGTTCTTTTGTCTTTATGACGCTGGATTTGTACTGATTTTTAGTATTTAAAATTTAGATTGATTTATAGTATTTGTAATTAATATTCTAAAGAGACAAAAAAAAGTTGTCGGTTAATTTAATAAAAGCCGAAACATTCAGACTTATTTTCATTTTACTCTCCATTTCTGCACCACTTTGTGTCGATCTATAATGTGGTTTTAGTATGAGGAAAAAAAAGTGGGACTTTTGCAGGACCCATTAGTATTAGCTGACTCTGTGAAATATGCGACATCATTAACATATAATTTCAACATCAGATAATTCTGTCACTCATGCTCCTTCCCAGCCTTTTGTGATGTATGACCAAAAAAAAAAATCCAGATGAAAGCTCCCTCTGTTCAGCCTCATTCATCTCCCAGCAACAGGCTAGATGATTGCGACGAGTCGGTCCGATTGAACACGAAGGATGTGAAAGACGTTTTGACTTTGTAAAGCCATCAGCCATCACGACGCATCTTCCTCCGTTCCCCTTTACCTGCATTCAGACACTTTGATTATGCAAGCAGGTGAAATCACGTGAAACGACGGAAAACAATTGAAGAAACGGATTCAAAAATAAGAAACTTCCAAAGGTCACCTCACACCCGGCCGTCTGCAGCTCGCTCCTCAAATAATTGAGCGGCTAAACTAAATATTTGCAGCAGCTGAAAGGACAGGGCCGACTTCCAGCGTTTGCAGAGCAAGCTGGCGCTCCACACACTTTCACTGCTGAGGTAAATTGAGGTCATATGTGCATAATTTGCCCTTTTCCTAATGCTGCAATTGGAGTAAGAAACCATTTGAGAGCAGCAATCAGATTGCACAGAGTAATGCTCTGGCTAATTAAGTCATATTTCTAGTTCAATAACAATCTAGTTGGTGAGATAAAGGCCAGGCAGAGAGAGGGGAAGCTGGAAGCTTTTACCACACTCTGCCTATCGTTGAGTTACAGAAGCAGCAGTCTGGGCTTCAGTATTCAGGTTGCTGTGATAAACTCAACTCAACTCATGTATTTTCATTGATAAAATGTGAATGTATGCCACAAACGTCGCGGTGTGCATTCAGGGATTTCCAACCGAACACCATCTGTTCCCGCTAACAGCGTCACCTTCCATATATTTGTCTGTTTCTGCCGCAAATAAACGACAGAAGGTTTGTTATAAACTGAACTATTTCAGATGCCAAAAAAACCCAAACAAAAAACACATAAAATATCAGGTAAGGCCAGACTCCTGCGAGTCCTTCATGTTGCCCTTCCTGTTCCCGTTCCCGGCCTCGACGGGCAAACATCTCCTCCATTACCGAACCCTGACACTGTGGCCGATTGGATTCTTATCAGCCATCTGTAGTCCGACGCTCAGGCCACGCTATCTCTCGTCACGGCCTAATTGAATCCCGAGTGTTAGAAGTGTGGTGATACACTGACCGCAGTGTGTCACTGCCAATAGATAAGGGCTGCGGCTGGAGGATTGGATCACCACAAATCAGGATGGGGACAGGTTGATAAAGGGGTGACGAGCGTTTTGGGGTTGGCGCCGTCTCACTGGGACTTAATAATGGATCCTCTCCATTACTGAGGAGGTTGTGTTCATATCCAATCACCCAAAATCCCATAATCCCACTATGCTCAGTGGGGTAATTTGCTGAAAGTTAACCAAGGGGAAAGTACACAAAGCAAGGTGGAACTCCTTCGATTTACATTTCAAAGATTTTCCTACCTTAGGAGGTTAAATCCTTTCTTCTTAGTCTTCTTCTCTGGTTCGTCCACTGAGTCCTCCGTCTTCTTCTTCGGCTTGTTCTTCTTCTCCTTCCTTTTCCCCTTGGTTTTCTTCTTCTTCTTCCCCCCATCATCCGCATCCAGGTCCTGACGGGAGGAGCTGCTGGCAGGTGTCTCGTGGCCAGAGCTGTCATCTGACACGTCGTCATCTGAGGGCAGCAAACGGACAGGGAGGTGAATCTGGTACCATCGTTGTAATTTTAGTCATGAGTGAGTGGAAATATGTTGCTACTCTTAAAATAAATGCATCTTTGTATTGCATGAAACCTTTATTTGTGTAAATATATACATATGTGTATTGTTTTTTAACCATGAGTGCTTTAGTTGGTAGGAGTTGAGCAACCTTGACAAATTAGTGTATTTAATACATCTAGTAATTTAAAATAAGTAATCCACTACTTCCTGTTTCCCTTGGGTAAAAATATGATGTGATGCGGGAATTGCTTCTATAAGCCATTCCTCAAAATGGGAAAGAAAAGAGAACATAGCATTCTAATAAAGTGGATATTTTTAAACGTTCATAAGTCAAGAATTGTCTACAGTAATGAAGCTACTTGCCTACAAAGAAACAAACAAAAAATCAACAGTGGCACAATTAGTTTTGATAATTCCATTAAACTAAAAGTTACATTAGAATTTATTTCATTTAAACTTAGTCAGATAATATTTTGGAGCTTCTGCTCTTCTACCAAGACTTCACAACATGCCAGGAAGAAGCTTTTTCTTCCTTACTATCACAAATGTAAAAACATGGAGGTTCTAAATTGGACTGGGACTGCAACTGGAACCGTACACTTTGAGAACACGATTGATCATTTCAACTACAAAACACTCCAGGTGTGAAAAACATCCCATGCTAACCGCTAAGTACAGAAAAATGTTAAAGGAGATTAATTGCTCTCCTCCTGGCAAAAAAAGAGGTTTGTAAAATTGAGAGCAAGTGTACCAATAATTGCCACAGGTGTTAATTTCTTATTCCACACTGCGTAAAAGTAATCAAGTTAAAGATTCAATCTTTTTCAGTTTTTCATGGTGAGATAATGCAACTGGAATAAAATGGTTCCAAAAGGTTTTTACACACATTTACCAGGTATATGCATGATTTAAAGCATCAGAAACAAGATTTTGTGAGATTTGTTCAGGTCGGCAACTGATGATGGATCTAAACTGAATATTTCCAGTCAGTTTAAAAAATAATAATAATAATCCAATCTGTGCTCCATTTGAATCACTGAAAGGAATTACACCAAGATCAGGTGTCTGCATGGCCAGGAGGTGAAGCATTTAAAAAAACCTCCTCTAAGATATAAAGTCACTCTTTTCTAAATTGCTGAGTGGATAAAATCATGTAGCATTTCATTAAGGTACTTAGGCTAAGGAGTGTGTCCTCTCTTGGCAGGCCTGCGGCTCTTTGAGTGCCAGTGTGTTAAAAAGCTTCAGGGATGAGCATCAGAGTATGGTTGGTAATTTAAAGTAGATACAATGTCTCAAAAAAAATAAAAAGTTTTCGTTGTAGCAGCAGAAACTTTCTGAGCAGCTCCTAGTTGTTTTTATTACCGTCTTCAGAGGGTCCTTCGTAGGATTTGTCAATGGCGATGCGGAAGCTCTGGTTGCACGCTCGACCCCGGACAACGTGCGGCCGCGGCCGGTGGAACGGGACCTGAGCCTGCTGTCGGCTCTGCTGCGCCTCGGACACGGCCGTCTGGAGGCTCTCCAAGGAACTGGACTTCACCAGGCCGAGGGTGGGACCCAGCGCTCCTCTGAAATCGGACTCTTCGGAACAAAACAGACAACAATGTTTACTTCCATGAACATTTTCCAAATCTACCATCTACTGATTGAAAAAGGCAAAAGCTCCATTTGCTGCATGTTTACAGCAACTCCTACATGGACACATAAAGACAGTTACAAAGTCAGTCTTCCATCGCATGAAGAACATTTCTAGGATTAACGGACTGATGTCCTAGCTTCAGTTAATCCAGAATGTGAGTTCTCAATTCAGCTTCTAAGTACCTCAAATCTGGAACAAACATCCAGAAAACGACAAAACAGCCAAAACACTGATTTTCTCTAAATCAACGTTAAATACCCACCTGTTTGGACTTGCTTTTGATCACTAATAAGTGGAACATTAATCAACATATCTGATGTATATGTGCTTGATGATTTTTATGAAGGCACTGGTGAATGTAATATTTGTTTCGGTTCGATGTTCATGATTTACACACTTTGAACTGCCTTGTTGCTGAAATACGCTACACAAATAAACCTGACTTGACTTGAAACAGATGTATAATCACATGCAGTGCTCTGAGAGGGAAGGAAATATTCAAATTTCAGTGGCTGCAAATGTAATTTTTAGTGGGCTAATGCAATTATGATGATCCCCTCCATAACTCTGGATGAACTTAAATAAAGATATTGTAAATATTCAGATACAGATAAGCTGCATTGGAGCATTTAATGGTGCTGGAAATCCCCCCCAAGGCCAATGTCCTTTAATGTTTTACCCAATTCCCACAACTAAAGCAAAAGATGACTGGAATGAAGAGATGGAGAAAAGCCTGGTTGATGGATGGGGGAGGAAGTTTTGCTCTGAATTAGTAATGCAGCCTCGACTAAAATGAGATGGAATAATCTTATTGAGATCACAAGCTTTTAGCAAAATCTAGCCAACTGCTTACAAAACATTACATTTGTACACATCTCCCAGAGTTATATTTCCTTATTTAATTAAAGGGCATGTGCATTAAACCCTCTAAAAATGAATGCTGCCTACAATTCAATTTGGAGAAAGTTTACTTTCCATAAGAACTGTGGAGAATATATTTCAGCGGGAGTGGAAAAGGGTACTTTAATAATTCAGTATACCAACTGTAATTAATCTCTCAGACACGCTGAGGTTACACTCGTGGTTTAAAGGCTATATTTCAGCCTCAAATATAATCAAGACCAAATGCTCTTATTGCAATATTTGAAATCATGCCCAAAACACAACATAATATTATGCAATTAGATTTTCTCGTCTTGCAGTAACTGTTCAGCACCAAAGTAGAATATTAATGAAGTAGAGTAAAAGTGAAGTATTGTTTTTTTTTATTATTATTATTGAATCATCAAGGGCGAGAAACGGGGAACTTTTAAAAAAATATATTTTTCTAAACACATTTACTTCAACGTCCTTTAGCAAATGATGCCTGTACATCAGCAGCCTGCTGCCTTTATTCTAGCTGAATATTTGATAAATTTACATCACAAATTTGATGTAAATTAAAAAGGTGGATTAAATTTGAATTAAAAAGATGAAAAATAAAGGTAAAAATTAACGATACAGATATATAACTAAGATAACGGTGTGGATGAGAGAAAATCCCCAATAAATTCAAACTTCTGCATTAAACTGATTAATTTTAACATTTAATCACGTTACTTGGTGTAAGTTTTGATGGAATAAACTCAATCATTAAGCTGATTTGTGCAAAAAATAAATACAATAATTTCAACTTGATTTAAGTTTAAGTTTCTTTCATGATAAAGTTAAAAAAAAAGAAGAAAAATAAGATCTGACAGGAAAAGGCATTAAGTGGGAATGAAACATAAAAGAATTCAAATGTCTCTCCATAAAGTAGAGTATCATCAAAATTTAAATTTATTTTCACAATTTAGTTGCAAAAGTAAAACTCGTTTCCTTTAAAATCCTATCACGCTTATAGTTTTTGGGGATTTTTCCCACTGCACATTTTCCTTCCACTAAACTTTCTTTCTTGGGAATAGGACTTCAACACATTTTTTGTTTTTGGACATCATGGTTCTGTAGGCCACAAGAAAAGATGTCTGTATAAAAAAAAAAAAAAAAAATCCTGTCTTTGTTCCAAGCAATATTCTCGTTTTCTAAGTTTCCCTGAAGTAAATTAACTTTTTG
This sequence comes from Poecilia latipinna, assembly GCF_001443285.1. NCBI lineage: Eukaryota > Metazoa > Chordata > Actinopteri > Cyprinodontiformes > Poeciliidae > Poecilia > Poecilia latipinna. The sequence continues at coordinate 109,911 of NW_015113528.1, read as the reverse complement.
ATAACATTTACTTTACTGAGAGGCGGCCGGAGGGAAATGAACTGCACTATAACTGTACTCAGGTGTGGCCTCCGTGAAGGCGGATTCAGCCGGGGGACGAGTCACCCGGATACAAAGGAAGGAGATAACGGAGAAAAGAAAGTAAATGTCAAGAAGAAGATGTTGCTGTCAAAGAGGCATTCTGACATTCATGCTCTGGCAGAAATTGAAGGACAGCTGGGTGAGAAGGAACCCCTCCAACAAAGAGAAGCAACAAATTCATCTCAGCCGTACAGAACGGGAGCAGCTTTTTTTTCCCGCTCTCTTCCATAGGAAAGACTTCTTTGGATCATGGCACTCACTTCTAAAGCCTTTTTTGTCATTTTAGATGCTTCTAAATCTTCGAAGTCGAGCCAAAAAAGGGGGAAGTGAAACTGAAGCGGCGATGGAGTCAAAGGAGGAGGCAAAGTAAGCGAAGCGTTGCTGCCTTTTAAGTCCCAAATTGACTTTCTGAGAGGAAGTGGGATTTATGGGGAATAAGGGGTTATAAATAGAGAGGCGGGAGCGCTCAGGAATAAAACGCTCAATTTGAGAGACAGGATTTGTGTCACAAATGTAATTACGGCTGTCCAGCTCACAGCCTGATAGAATTAAGCTCCTTGCCAGTGCACTGCGCCACTATACGGGGAAGCTGTGTGTGTCTGAGCATGTGGGCGGGTGTGTATTTATTACCAAAATGTGAGAATTTTCATCCAAGTCAGTGGGTTGGGGGGGCAAAATATTCACAATACTGCTTCTATGAGATAGTGGTGTGTGTCCTTGACCGCCTTAGATGAAATAGAAGAAATATGAGAGCAATTCGTTTTCGCTGGAGCGTGTTTGCGCGGCACTCATTCCATGCATGTCAGGCGGCTGCGGCTGGAGGTAAATGAATAATGAGGGTTTAATAGGACGGATGGGACGAGAGGAGAGAGAGGTGGCTATCATCGCCAGCTCGATCCAATGGAGGGTGAAATCGGCGTTTATCACATATCGTCGCCCGCCGTGCCAGCAGATGCTCGCTCGGATCCGTTCGCATCACGTCTGCCTGATTGCCGCCGGTTCAAGCGGGTGCACATATCAGACGAACGACTTAACAGCCAAATCATAAAAACAAAAAAAACAAAAACAAAAAAGAGAAAAAGAGTCGAAGCCCTTCACAGACGTAAGGCTTCTCAATCCGAGATCGCGCCGTAGCATCACGATCTCACTTTGTTAAGCCGCTTTTAGAAGCAACAGTTTCAGGAAAAAATCAAAACTGAGCAATGAAAGATGCTCTTATTCTAGTCCAAACGGTTTGTTTATGATTTACCCTGGAGAACAAGATGCTGAACTGAAACGAAAAACGTATAAATAAAACACCTGCTAAAACTCTGATTGTGTACACACACAAGAAGCATCACATTTTGATCCACATCGATGGGACAGCTTCACACAGTATATATGTAATATTAACGCCCAATCATGACCTTACATTGTCTCCGCTACCAGATGTTCTCTTGGGGTTAGCAGCTAGCTTTCTGGAAGAACTTTTGAAACAACTTCATATTGCAACAATCTACAGTAAAAATAGGTTAAAAAAAAAAAAGCTACTCCATATGCAGTCTGTAAACCCACACAAGCGAACGTCCACCTGAGCATATTCCCAACTCGCACGCATCACACAGTGATATGTGTGACTTCTCTGGAGATTGGATGCTGTCATGCTTGTATTAACAGACAGAAGAGAAGTCTTTGCTTCGAGTGTAGCCACAGGGTCTTTCTTCACTGAGAGGGACTGAAAGGACTAATGCAACACCATCATGCTGCTTTGTTCAAGAAAAATATCCTCTTTTAAAAGAGAGAGTGACACACCTGTAGAACAATATATGCTGGTACAACTTCCTCTGAAGTAATGAACCACTCAGGTCCAACTGGTTGTAATAAGATATCTAGGTAGGAATATAAAAAGGGGCATCCTGCTTTATTTCTAAGGTGCAACAAAGAACATTAAAAAAATCCTCTGTACTAGATAAGCTCCTAAAAGGAGGTACCAAAAGAAAAAAAAAAACATTGTACTTCATAAAACAGGTGGCATCATGAGGAAAGAACATTTTCCTCCAGCCAAGAAGTTAAAGCTCGTGTGCAAATGGGTCTTCCAGATGGACAATGACCTTAAAGACAGAGTCAAAGTGATTACAAAGTGGTTCAAGAACAAAAGAGGTCAATATTTTAGAGCCAACATCACAAAGTTCTGATCGAGAAAATTTGGCGGCACATCTAGAAAGTTGTGTGTGAGCAAGATGGCCAACAAACCATACTAAGTTCTGTAAAGATGAATGAACCAAACTATTCTAAGACGTGGAAGGAAGCAACATGTTTGACCCAATTTGTTCAGTTTAAAAAGGAAATTCTACCACATAGGAAAATGTATGAAAACATTGGAATTAGAAGATAATAACCTGCCTAAAAACTCCCTATTATCCAAACAGAAACTAGTCTTTACATTTTCTTCTTTGACCAAATTATTTGGTCAAAAAAAGGTAAATAATAATCTTGAAATCATGTTTTAGCCTGAATTAAATAACTAAATAACTAAGTACCATGACTAAATTGTCATGGTACTTCAAGTACTATTAAAACAATCATATCAAGTTAGCTCCAAGAAATATACACAGACTCACTTCCCAGAGTCTCAACAGCATCTTAATACACATTTCTGATGGATTATAATGGCTCCACACCATGCAGCAAACCGCAGAAAGGTTGCCACAGTTACAAAGAAAAGTGTCCCCTCCATTAAAACTAGTGGAGGTTGCTGAGTGTGTTACAGAGGCTTCACACTGGCTTACCTGCAGGAGGCTGCATCCAACAATAGGGGCTGTAGCTCTTTAAAATAGATGCAGGGAGCTGGCGCATGTCCCTAGCGTGTTTACAGAAGCACGCACACACTTTTCAATCTCACACCTAATCTCAGGTTCAGCCAATAAAACGTGAAGTTGATGTTCAGGAAAGCGGTAAAACACGCCCCGACCGGAATGTCGTTAAAAGCGACATACTGATACAAACGCCTGCAAACGAATGCACGGTTTAAGTGTTCGTTTCATTTCCAACCTAATAAAAGGTTTATTTTAAATAAAATCGTCCATACATAAAGAATTAGAGGACTTTTAAAAAAATAAGGTCATAAAACATGCAGGTACACGTTCAAACAAGCAAACTGTTCTTACGAGGGACTATTTTTAAACATATTATGCCTAAATTGATCATGCTATTATATATAAAAGCTTTTTTTATCACTGAGTGACGGTAAGAAAAATCCAAGGTATCACCTGCCATGTCCCTTAAATGTTGAGGCGCAGCAAATCTCATCTAATCACCCGACAAACCAGACTTCAAATCAAATTGCTTCATACAGCCGTACAGCTAGCAAAGGCAAATCTAATCCATGTTATGGTCAATCAAAACTCTCCTCCACTTAAAGACCAGTTCAATCATTAAGCTTCCTCCCATCGCTCTGTGAATGCACTCAGCTACATCAGAGGCAGATGCGGGAGCTGGATATGTAGGCGTTGCTTCGGCAGTAATTGTGTTTAGCTGTTTAGATGTACGAGGGAATGTGAACATATGGGCTGCGTGTATTCAGCTTCGACCCGGATGAATAGCTCTAATAACTGGAGGGGACTTTAAAGGCCATTTCATAATTACGGCCTACCTTTGGTGGGTTTTACGGCATGGTTGAGGGGTGGGCTGAAGTATGCAGAGGGTGGCGTATGCCATTTGTGGATGCTTGGTGGAAAATACATGGTGCACAAAGGAGAAGTGAAGTGTGCAGCACAGATTAATGCAATGGAGCCAACATGGACTGCATCTAAACACTGAAACAGTAAAAGCTGCAATTATTTAGGTGAAGGACTTGATTCAGGACACAGAAGTGCAGAAACAACCAGCATGCATGAAGCTCTGTGCATACTGGGAGCGTCAGTGGGCGAGGAGGTGGGCGTTTCAGCTGGAAGAGCCCCCAGGTGTGGTGGAAGAGGGCTAGCTTCCTGCCTGCTGAGATGTTAGATCCTCAGGAAGAGAACCGGAGGGGAGAACGAAGGAAGAGCTGCTCACAGGGCTCACTACACACGCACACACTCATAAAAACGTTGGGAAATGCTGCGCTGGGAATGACTCGGTGGAGGAAAATCTGAGACTGGAGCATGTTCGCCATAATCACATAAGACTGGAACAGATACAGCTGCAACAGAGCAGGGAGGAGGATGGAGAGGGGGTTCTGAGGTTCTGGGGGGCGGGGTCCTAAAAAAAGAATCAGTCTGCCTGGAGAAAAGGAACCAAAGCGAGAATAAAGAGAATTGGATGTAGAACAGAGAGGAGGATAAAACGGGAGACAGACGAATGGTGTTTGGGGATTGAGACGGAAGGAAACCAGTGGGAAGATGTGGAAAAAAAAACACTGAAAGCAGAGAGAGAAATTAAACTCAAAGCTCTATTGACGACAGCTGAAGAAAGCAATGGAGAGAACGGTGAAATGAGAAGAAAGAGAGGGAGAGCTGGAGGAGCGGAGCGCACCTCGGAGCAGGTTGAGCCCGAGAGGAGAAAAAAGGTTTTAGCCAGATTAAAGAAGCCAGGCGGGCCTCTTAAGACCATCCGCCTAATGAAATATGTCAAAGCCCATAAAGAAACACTGGGGCCATTTAGGAAGGCGGGCGGTGGCGGCCGCGTCGGGTGGGGCGCGGCGCACCAAGCCGGGCAAATATGCCGCATCAGCAAAAAATGAAAACCATAGCAAGAGACTGTCAATACGCATTAGCCGAGATGTCAACTGGAGAGGGGATGAAGAAAGGAAGGAATGGATCGCTTTCTTTATCATGGACCTTCAGCTATGCTGGGATAATCATAAAGAGAAGAGAAAAGACAGAGAGAGAGAGAGAGAGAGAGAGAGAGAGAGATGGTGGGAGGAGTGGGAGACACTTGTGGGAATGCTGAGTATAGAGAAATCCAGGTCGGCATGGGGCCACTTCCTACGGGAACTTTAATGATCGACTACTGAGAGACAAGACAAGCAGAGGACCGATCCATCCATTTATCCATCTACTCATTTGTTCGTCAATCTATTTGTGGATAAATCTATGCTTCAGTGTCCATTTTACCTCCACCAATTCCTGGAGTTAGTAAAACAGCTAATATTAAATTGGAATATCACTGAAAAGATGACCTAGTTTACTAATTTATTCTTAACCCGAAAAAGTTTCTTATGGTGTAAACAATCATTAGAAATGGGAAAAAAGCCTTGTTCTTCTGAGAATGATGCATCAATGGAAGGTTTAGTGGAAGGAAAACATGTTGCATAAATGTCAGGGTGTTACAAGAAATGAATAAAAGCCCCCAGAGTGTTTTATTTTTCTTTTCTGAAAGCCAAGAAAGCAACTGAAAAACGTTTTAAAATATTTATCAGCATGTGAATTTCACTTTTCTGAAACAAATTACTGAAATAAATCATCTTGACGGTTTTAAGTGTTGCTTTACAGATAATGTTGCTTTTAACTCATTCAGTTTAAGCATCGATGAATGAGAGATTTTTGTTTTTTAAATGCCTGTTTTGTTATTTTTAGACTCCATTTAAAAAGATCAACAAGTCCCCTCCGCCCTGCTTGGTGCTATTTCTGAATTTTACACTCTTCAGAGCTCAAGTCAGCAGTCGGTGTGCTGTCGTTGCCACACCGACGTCTTGCTTGAGCTTTTCTGCTCCTGCAGTCAGACATGTGAAGGCACTATTAGCGAATAAAACATGGGCTGCACTTTGATCCGCCACTCTTCACTGTGAGCAGCGGTTTTGTGCCGGTTTACCTTAAAGTAGACACTTCTCAAATAAAAATGAGGCAGAACCGAGAGCGAACAAATAACTGCAGCCGAAGCAATTGTGATGTAACGTGGCCGCTGTCAGCTGGGCGAGGATTGAGCGCTGTGGGCTTCCTGACCCGGACGGCTGTAAAGCAGCAAGAGCTCGCACACAAAGTGCTTCACAACTCAGCTGTGTCAGCTGGAGCAGCGGCGGAGGGAGGGGAGAGCCACGAGAAAGAGGAAGAATAAAGGGAATGTTTGTTTAGAAACCACTCACCGTTTCTCTGCCCCACCAGCGATCCAACGTTGCTCTCGTCGGCCACTAGGACAAAAAAAAATAAAAAATAAAAATAGCACACCTTTATCATGCAGGGGAATATATTCTGCAACACAAAGCGGCGCTAAGGCAGCTCCTGGGCTTTGTGCCGCTCCACAATTGGCTTTTACTGGTTCATAACACTGGATATGAATCCCTGCATAACTCGGCGCACGAGCGGCGGCACACGCTGCGAAGAGGAAATGAAAAAGAAGCAAAATATACGAAAAGCAAGGAGGAAAAACGAGAGCAAGATAAAGATGAGACAATGAGAGAAATGATAAAAGGAGACGTCGCCCCCACCTGCAACAAGGCTGAGGTGGGCCGTGGGACACGATAATAGGTTTTCATTAGGCAGCTATTTCTCTTAACTAATCCTTTTCATTTTTTATGAAGGCCAATTTCCCCAGCGGACAGATGAGGGAGGCGGGAGGGATGGGGAAAAGATGATATTAGAGAGATGGAGAAATGAGAGGGGGAGAGATTTGGTGGGACCCAAACAAAACAACAGAACAGAGGAAATTTAAAACACCTGTATGATGCAAGACAAAATAAAAAAAATAAAAACAAAAAAAAAACAAGAATTTCCTGTGTGCTGTGAGTGGCAGATAAAATAAAATTAAATAGTTTCAAAGTTTTGGAGAGAAAAAAAAAGTCTTCCAGGCAGCATGACCCTGTCAGATAATAAAAAAAACCCTTCATTTTCTGAGAGAAGAAGATAAAAGTCTGCATGGCCAGCAGCCAGCTTGGGTCCTCCTGCTGTAGCGGGAGGTTACGATATAAAATCCCTCCTTTAACCTCCAGTCAGCTGCTTTATATTAAACAGAATAGTCAAACTGGATTAAACTAGTGTTTCTGCATTAAAGAATGTAGGTAGAAATAAATCATAACCTCTGCTTTGAGCAGATTCTCTCATTTTCTTCATGCAAACAACCATGTAGACCTCGATTCTAACATGTAGATTTTAGTCAGTTGGATGATTTAAAACAAAAAGTTTTTTTTCCTAATATTAACTAAAAGCAAGTGAATTTCATTCGAAAGCTTCTCAAGATAAAAATCATGAGTCACTGCTTTTGCTGTGCACTTCAAACGTCCTATAGCCAATCCAGAAAGCATTTTCCTAAAGCTTTATGGGGCTAATAAATGCATTAGGAAGGAAAAAGAAAAAGAAGAGTTTTCCATTAGATGTTCTTTAAAAGTTATGTTTTACCTTTTTACAATTACGAGCTAAAGCCTCTACTTGGTGCAGAGGAAAGAGCTAAGCTTTACTGGATCCAATCTGTGGTGCTTTTTTTATTTTATTTTTTTAGAGTTTAGCACAGAGAGTTGGAGTCAGCAAAGCCTCTGAGTCAACAGTCGTCTTCGCCGAGGCATCCAGGGTCAATAAAAGCTGCTCACCTCCTCGTGTCAAGTGGTGTTTAATAAAAAAGCTAACCTGCTGCACGGAACGACTGCAGCTCAGATACATGCGACCATAAGGACTGACATGTGGGAACCTCTTCTGAGAAGAAAAACGCATTTGTCTCCTTAAATAAAACCCGTCCAGGCAGGGTCAGCGACGCATGTACGCACACATGCACACGCACACACAAACCCCTGCTAGCCACCTTTTTTCATCTCTGAGTACTTTAGGGAAGAAAAAGATGAATAGAAGGGAACTGATAACAGGAAAAAAAAAAGGATTGAAATGGAGGACGGCCAGAGATGGAGATAGAAGCCGTAGAGGGGTGACGATAGTGGAGTGGGTCCTCAGTGGGATGAAGCGGAGCATGTGTGTGTTTGTGTGCAGACCACCCTTGTCCATAATGAAAGCCAATCAGCTTGGGTGGCAGAGGGGTGTGCTGCAGGAAGAAAGCCAATCCACTGAACCTAATGAACCGGGATTGGAAATCAGACCGAGGCAGAGAAGAAAGAAATAGATAGGGGAGAGCGAGAGAAATGAAGTCATCTGCTGAAAAACAAAGAGCTGAAAGAAGAGGAGAGATAAACAGAGATGAAGGGGGAGGCAAAAAAAAAAAGCAGAGAGCAGGAATAAAGAAAAACAAGAAATGTGAAAGAGAACAAAACAAAGATGGAGGATAAATGACAGTAGGAGAAAGGGAAGGGTCAGCTTGGGTTAATACAAGGAAATCAGCGCCGTCGTTCTCAACTTCCACACACACGCGTGCGCGCGGCAAACAATGATTAGAAACCTCGTCCACTTTGTTCACAGGCGACGCACACATTACTTTGAGCACACATGCTCTCCCAGTTTTGTCGGAAAGCCCCCCAGGGCTTATGAGTTCAGGAGGTCAAATCCCCCCCCCCAGGCTGGGGGGGATAATGGGAGCAGAGCACATATCACAACAAAGCAATGTGCTGATAAGAAGCGTGTGATCGCCGTTTGGAGTCCGGCTCAGAGATGAAACCAGTAAGTCAGGCTGGATCATGATGAGCGGAGGCGACAGTATCGGTGGGAAGCGATGGGCAACTCACCCAGGTCCATGCTCTTGGAAGTTCTGTTGCGAGGAACGTTGTCCTTTTCCCTGATGAACTGGCTGCTTGGGTAGAACGCTGCAGCCATGCTGGGCTCCTCGCTGCAAAAAAACAGTCACAGCATCCCATTAGTTCACTGTTCAATCACTCAAGTCAGATGTTTTGTTTGTCGTTCATGCTACTAAATAACCCCAAACGTAATCAGACTTTTGTGTGAACGCTTTATGTAGAAGAAGAACGTTGATGTCACACAGCAGCACTCCGTTTACGGAAGCGATGATGGATGGAGCCGATTATGGATCGACTTTAAAGTTTATTCAGCAGCGGGAGCCGACGGTATCGTCACAAGATCAGAACAAGACATAGGACGCTGATAAAAAAAGTAAAAAAAAAGCACAACTAACAGCAACGGCCTTTTGTAGAGCATTGTCTCTGTTTGCAGTCGGAGCCGTGAGTGATCTGATTGTGATGTGATGAGCTTCAGTGACACAGACTTCTTTCATAAGTTCATAATTATAATTTTCAGCCACTGTTTATGTCCAGTCTGGTTTCTGCAGGCGCAGAATTATGACACATGTCTCTCATCAATGACATAAACGCTGGATAAAATGTGACAAGCGAACCCAGACAGAAAACAATCGGCTAATACGATCTGTACCACACCTAAAAGTGGCTCAGAATGTATTTTTTGGGGGGTGAAAAGATCAGAATTGGGCCATGAAAAAGCCGGATATAGGTCACATCTGGGCAAAAAAAAGAAAAAGCGGATTTGGGTCACGTTTCCCTGCTGTGTAAACGTAGCCCAATTCAGAAAGAGAACAAATGATTCCACTGCTCAAATTCGATTTTAACTTCTGCCGTCACGAACCACACACAAACACTCAAAGAAAATCGGATTGTCGCAAAAAAAATAAATAAAATTTAGCATCAAGACCTGCTGTATGAATGCAGCCTTTGATAACAACTAGGATCCTTTTACTTTTACTATCAGTATTTAAGTTTGTGACTCTTCCAAAGAACACAAGAGAACCAATTATCTGCATGCACCTTAGGTCATGATAGAATCATGTGTTTCTGGATGCTGTAATAGTTGGAATAATGACACACGTTTTGTTAATGATGCAGATTGGTGTGTACATATTTTTTAAATCATCAGTTTGACAGTTTTCCAGAATCAGAAATCAGTTTTTAAGTGAAAATTAAAAGATTTTGTCAAAAATTTCTTGCAGGACAGATGAGGTGTTCTTGAAACTTGCGAAACTCCGACTTCCAGACTAGGAGGCTACCTGTAGTAGGGTGGAGATGGTGGCAGGTCTCTGCTCATCTCCTCCACAGAACCAGGGGAAGGCGGCGGGGGGAAGCCCTGCTCGTCATCGTCGTTGCCGTAGTGAGTGTAGTTGCCATTGGCGGCGGCAGCTGGAGCTGAAAACAAACCATCATCAGGATGCAAATCAAAGCTGTTGTCTGAGCAAACCAAAAAATAAAGGTGTTAACCGTTTATTTTGTGTACTATCATCTATTTTTATTGCTTTTCTGCTATATCAAAGGTAAAGCCGCTTGAATTACCTCTAACATCAGCCTGGAAGGCAATAAAAGCTTAATGCGCACTCAATTGTTGCTTCTACTGTTACATATTGTATAGACCATTATGTGCACCTTTATCGCATAATGAAAGAGCTTTACATTAAAAGAAAATAAATGCTCCCATGTACTCCTAAAGCACACACGCAATAACCCTGTAAGCCTTTTCCCTGCTCTAATTTTTCAGCGTGGAGAAGAGAAAGAGGAAATGAATGTATTCAAACCAGTTTGTTAGTCCTTGTTTTTTTTTTTTGTTGTTTTTTTCCCCCTTTCTTTTTAACACAACAGCATCCGTGCTGCATAATACCCTTTATGCAAATCTGGCCCACTTAGGAGCCGTTTCATCAGGGTAATGATTCCAAGGTCAGATCTTTTGCACATGAAAAGGGAGCATCAGAAAAACATAGTTAATGACTTCCTTTCTCCTGCCATAAATATGCAAGCATGGGACTAAAAAGGAGATGCAGAGATGGAGCTCAGAGAAGTAAAATAAATGCAGAGGATGGCGGCTGCGGTGAACAGCTTCGGAGAGTTTAGGACGGGCACATGCACACGTCCTGGAAGCGAGCCAACGCACACAGACAAACAGCGCGAGTACACTCCCAGCAGCAGATAACGGGAGTACACAAACACGCCAAGTGTTGACGGTTCAGGCCGACAAACAGATCCGCTGCGCACTCACCGCTGCGAGAGACGTCGTGTCCGTGGCCGGTGGTCTTCGCCGGCGCGTGGCTGCCACCGTTGACGACGGACTCCGGGTTGGCGGTTCTGCCGGGACCAGCGGGACTCGGCTCCTGTCAACAAAAGAACAGAACGGCTCTAAAACTGTGTCGCATGAAAAATTGATGATGAGTCGGCATCCAGCAGTAGATTCAAAGTGAGTTCAGATCGTACCCACAGGACTGGATGATCGGCTTTTATATTCAAAACGGGAAAATAACTGGTTTTTTTGCAACAGTTATGACTTTTTACAAAAAGTCTTTAGCGACTTGGGCAGAACTCTGATTATTGGACCAGAAACTGTAGAGTTTATGTCTATTTAATGATCTGCTGGCACTCAAAGCAAATTCTGATCATTTCCAGCTGTGTTTAATTTAAACAGAACTAGTTTGGTGGCAGCATCATGGAGCGGCTCTGTTTCACTGCTAAGAAGGACAATTTTGAATTACTTCACATTATTTCGAACTAGATAGTTGCAAATTGGATGATTTCAAGACAATAAATCTAAATGAAAATCAAAACTGACTTTAGAATGAATAGAAAACTACTGAAACAGACAAAGTGATTAAAATTTTTTCTTTTTATCTACCATCTCCATTGTTCATGTGACAAATGAGTGCAATCAAAATGAAGTCAGTCGTTGTGCGAAAATAATCCAATTGTCCAAACAAAGATTTATGCTCCATTAAAAAATAAAACACACAAACAAAAGAAATCACAAAACAGTCAAGCTGCTATTGATGCAGGAATAGTCACTGTAAATTCTTAAATCTAAATATCAAGTTTCTTTTAATGTTTGAATTCAAATATCTGCAACAATGTTTAAAAAAAAATACTTCTGAGAGCGTTGACAGGCATATTATCAAACAGCCACCCAGCTCTACAAAGGACCCCCTGCTCACAGACTGAGATAGCTGAAGGGAATCAGTGCTGCTGGAAGATGAAAGCAGATTTTTCTGGTCAAACAGACGGGAAAGTACACAGAACCCCACCAACCAACCTCTTACACACACTTATTTAAACTAAAAACGCAAACCTAGGAAACGCTGCCGAGTGAGGGAAGGCGTTCCAGTAGCTTCCAGGTATCAAACCAGCGGGTGGGGGGAGCATCTCCAGTGTCATGCAGTCCCTGGGGTTTCATTAGCGGCACCAACATCTTAATATACCATCATATCACTCTGCTGTCAATCACTCCGGCTTCATATGTGAGCAGGAAGCATTTACACACCAACTTCTGACAGTCGTCCTGCATCTGTCAGCGACATAAATCCTATGATAGCCCCCACAGCCCCTCCCATCCCCGCAGCTATCCCTCCATCTTCCCATCCATCCCTCAGTCGGAGGCCTTTGAAGCAGAGTGGCAGACAGCCAGTCAGATATCTTAATCCCATAACAATAAGGCGGGAGTAAGGGGGATGGGGGGGGAGGGGGTAGCATTCAAGAGGTTTACGTTAGAGGTAGAGAAAGATGTCTTGATATTTCTTTATCTGTCAAAAAATTTGAGCTCTCCTGTTTCTAAATGAGACAAATAAATGCATAGAAATAAGTATCCATCGCATTTTCTCATGACACAAACATTGATGTGTTTTATTGGGTTTTTATGAGGCAGGCCACAAAAAATATATTTAAAAAATGGTGAAGTGGAAAGAAAATCTGATACCATTTTCATTTTTCTTTGCAAATAAAAAAAACTGAATGTCATTCAATGAATTTGTATTGTGACCCCTTTAATATTAATCCCCTAAAAAATACATAAATAAATAAAAAAATCTAACTTATTTGTAGTTCCATTTAGATTTAGACAGGAACTTTGACTAGGCTGTTGTAATGCTTAAGTCCTTTGCAACTTCTGAATTATTCCCTAAAGTATGACGCTGCCACCACCATGCTTCACTCTTGATATCTACAACAGAGTCTGCAACACTCCTTTATGATGCAAATCTATTATGTTGTTTGCACTGGATTTTTTTTTTTTTTTTTTTTTTGATTTTCAAGTAACATGAGCAAGGATTTTCAGGTTTTCAATAGCAAAAAAGTCTGGAAACTGACATTTTTCTATCGAATTCCAGCTCCACAATTCTTTGTGTAGCTCTAATTAAAACCCAATAAAATACACAAAGGTTGGGATGAACACAATGAAAAAATGTGAGAAAAGTTCAGGAATAAAAAAAATATATATACTGTTACGACACAGTTTACCTTCTTTTTCTTTTTAAAAAGTTTTGCAAATTATACATTTCCCTTCACTTTATCATGGACCAATTTGTGTTGTTCTAACAAATAGTCAGAAATAAAAGCTTTAAAGCATGTTCTTGTCTTTTGCAAGACACTGGGTGCCTAAAGGAAGATTTCGATTTTTCTGCTCCAGACAATCGGGGGGGGTTCCATCAAACGTTCCTACAAAGCTATGCAGATCCGAGCTGAACCTTGAACTGTGCTTGAGAGCATTTATCCAACGGCTTGAATGACGAACAAAGACACAAACACAAGCCACAGACAAGATGTAAACGCCACAGTGGGGCAGGTCGACCCCGGTCGGCCCGGGAGCCCTCCCAACTCGCTACTTGGCTTCCACACGTTATTACCAAGCATCTGCTTTAGCTGCTGTGACGCTTCCTTTTAAAGCCTTTGAAATAATCATTCAGGGTTCAGCGCAGAGTTCAGCGGAGAGGCGGAACTGAGAGCAGCCGTTTTCTCCCGTTTGCAAAGCCTGATGTGTTCCTGATCAGGCGGAGCGCGCAGGTCTTCGGCATCCTCTCAGGCAGGCGATGTGAGTGGTGATCAGTGTAGGATTATTTTATGAAATGAGAATTGAGAAGCTGAGATATTTCAAGTTTGTTTATGAACAGTAGTAAGAAAGTAATAATATTTGCTTAAGTTTTAAAGTTTCTGACACTTCCTTCTGTTAAGGAACTTAAAAACGTTTTATTTTTTATAAAACTTTTAGAAGGGTTTAATAACTATCTCAAGACTGCATTCCCCCATAAGTTAATTAATATTTGCATCTCTAAAGTTTCAATACTTTCTGATTTGTGGTTGTAAATAGAGCTAATAACTTGATGTGTTTTTATCTCATCACATTAATACAGGCTGAACTCATTAATTGTCCAACTAAATCAGAAAGTCTTATAAAATATTAATCATTCAGCAATGGACTTGAATATCTTTGGGTTTTCTTGAGGTAGGGTTAATTCCCAATGGGAATTTGGCATCAAGTTGTAATTGAGCAGGTGCCAAACATGACGAAGAGGAGGAAAAAAAACAAATACAAGAGACAAGGGTGAGAAGATAAAGGATCAGAAAACCCAATATCATTTTACAAACAGAAGAGAGGCAGAAGGAAGCATCTGAAAACCAAACAGAAACGCAGACAGGCATGCAGGAGTCTTCAGATTGACTTTATTTAAAGAAACAAGCAGGTAAGAGGAAAGCAAATAGATATTCATAAAAAAAAATGAGAAAGGTAGAAACAAGCCATACAGTCTGAAGAAAACCCAGTAAAGTATAATTGACAGAAAACAGAAGCAGTCAGAGAAGCACCAGGTGATGGCAAGGAGATCACATGACTGAAAACTAAAAAAAAACAGAAAACCTTACATTCATATTATTCCTGAGTTCATACTAATGAAACTAATGCAAACTAAATCCAGTCTTGGAGTTTTATTTTTTTTGTAAATGTATTAATTCAGAGTCCGTCTGAGAGCTGCCTGCATGGTGACACGGTTGTGTGCATCGTTATGCGAGTGTGTGTTTTTGTTGGCGTGACTGTGGCTGCCCTTCCTGCTGTGAGGGGCCGGGGCCCCGTACATCTGTCCCGCCATTGCTCGGATGTTTTCGATGTAACTGCGGCCCTGAACGTTGTCCAGTGTGCGGCTGCGTGCGTGTCTGGACTTGTCTGCGTCACTTTGCGCGTTATCGATTCTGACACGACCCTGATGCGGGTCTGCAAACACATGGCTGCGATTCTGTTCAGAATCATCCCCTTCCCTGTTTAGGTTGCCCGGGGAGACGAACCCAAACTTATTCATCGCGTTCGACTTGTGTGCCTTCCTCCTTTCGGCATCGAAACCCCGACATGGGTCCGTATGTCTGGGCCCATACGTGTATCTGGTGTGCGTCTCCCCCGGCCTTTGTCTGCAGCGCTGCCTGTGGCTATGAGGCGGCGGCTCAGACGCTTGTCGCCTGAGCGTGGGGAGGAGGAGGAGGGAGGAGCGGCAAGGCGGAGCAGGCTGCAGCTGGCAGAGGTCACCCACCCGTACCTGATTGCTGGAGCCGGCTTTCACGTTGGGTTGATGGCTGGAGTTGGTGTTTGTTGCCGATCTTGTCGCAGAGTTGCCGCTACCGCCCTGGGAAAAACGTGAAGATGTTAAATATGGGTAAGCATTTTTCAGTTTTCAAACTTTTCCAGCACCGCTTTGGTGACAAAAACAATATACATAAAGTAAAGAAGACTGTTTCAGTTCCCTATTTTGTGATATTTATTACTGTTGTTCGTAATATCTTCTACATTCGACAACAGGGATAAGGGTAAACCAAAATATAACAAAATATTATCATATGAAATGTCTCTATTACACTCAGTCTATACTCCTGACTGGTGCGAGAAAGATACAAAAAAAATCTCCAAAAAATGTTCTTCTGTGGACAGGCAGCATTTGAAGCAACATACTTTAAGAAACGCTCCAATTTTCTGAGAAAGTTAATTTTCAGTCACTTTCTCAGAATTAAAATTAACAGAAATAAAATTAACAGAAATAATAAAATAGCTTTCCAAGATCTAACTAATCAAATCTTCCATACAACATTCACTCATAATTTTTACCCAGAAGTACTTTTATTATATTAAGCAGCAACAGGCAAAAATAATTACCTTTTTTTTTACTATTTTGAGGAAAGAAATGTAGCCAGATATATATTTTTTATTCCAGTTGTGTAATATGTCAAATTTCTAATCAACATGTAGGACAGCTGGCTAATATCTAGGCTGTAGTTGCATTTTTCAAGTCTAAAACTATAACAAGCAACACGATTCTCAGCTGAATTATAAATATTACAAATTTTCCTGCCAAAACGGCGGTATTTACTTCTAACACGAAGTCTTTGAACAGAAGCAGCTGAGGATTTCATAATGCATAAGCAACACTGAATGTTTCATTTAATAAAAGTCACCAGACGAAAAGTAAGAGCAAAAGACGTGGAAATTTTAACATGATGCCCCACATTTACGGAGCTTCAAAGCAGAGGGAAGTGGCAGAGGCATATCCAGCTATTATAGAGTACACTTCTTTTTAAAATTCAAACATGGCTGCATTAATTTGTCATAACAGCATGATTTGTTTTAATTCACAGAACTACAGAGTGAACTTCTTTGCATTTGTGTTTCTTTTTACACAAGAATATGCTGTAAAAACAGATTTATTCAGACAGGAATACAGTAGTTTTCAGCAATACTATGAAACGATTTTAGCCTCACCTGTCTGGATGACCGGAGGACCACGAGTTGGATGGTTCCCCGCATGTTCCCCTCTGACGACATGGACCGAATTAGCGTGTCCATGGCGGCCTGGTTGGAGCGCCCGAGCAGCGACTCGCCGTTCACAGCGATCAGTTGGTCGTTCACGTTTAGCCGACCGTCCTGATGTGGAGAAATTAAAGGAATACTTTATTGGGTTACTGCTACATCCCATCAAAACAAAGTGAAGTTTGTGGTTATAACAGGACAAAATGTGGCAAACCGGCTAAGGGCTGTGATATATTCTGTTACACAGAATATAAAATAGGAGAAATGGGATAAGGCACTGATTAAGTTTTAAAAGCAGAAAGTGAAGTTAGAAACTGGAGGGAAGCTCTGAAATAAATGTGTGTGTGTTTGAGAGATGGAAAAGAAAATGAAAGAATGGTGGGAGAAGGCAAGAAAATTGTGGAGTTAGCAATCTACTGAGAGCGGGAGAGCCATGATAAATACATAGAGCAGCTAATGGAATAGCCTCTGTGGGCACTAAATCACTTCTAAGTGTTTTAAATAGCAGCCTTTTGTAGAGAGGCATCGCAGAGAGCTGCCCTGCAGGGACAGAGGGAGGAAGAGATGGAAGCAGGCAGGCAGAGGGAAAAACAGGAATAATAACGATGGAGAGCCTCCAAGACGCACTGGAGTGAGTGTGTGGAGTCATGAGTGCCCTATTATGGTCAGTGCTGACCTCTGACCCCACTCATTAACCAGGCACCGCCTTGGCTGACCTTAAATCTATACCAACAAGAACGCACAAGAACATGTTGCTGCCTGTTAGCACAAACTCAAACCAGTCAGAGCTGTGCGAATTTCTGACTGTTTCCTCTGTGTGAGAGTTTAGATTTATGGCCATAGCCCGACCCAAACATGACCCGATATTATTGATCGGGTCTGATCAGGGTGATGCCTCTGCAGCACGTTTAATCCTACAGTACATCCAACACAGGGTTGGACTTTTTTTAAAGGCCAATCTAAACTCTACCATGTAAACTGTGGCGGCTTCAATTTGGCTCCCCAGCATGATCTTTGGAATGATCAGGGACGAAGTTAGAAGAAGTTTTTTAAATATAATTAAGGCCTGGGGCCTGACTGTCCCAAAAAACTTCCTTAATGGAAATGGGTTGGATCTCTCCATGACTCGTCTCCGTCTCCGCCCTGTTTCCTCTCAGCCTCTGTGATTGTGTCAGTCAGGCTCAGGGGAGATCCTTCGGCGCCGCAGAGATTCATCACAGCCCTTAGCCGGTTTTCATTTGCATCCATCAACACGGTGGAGGAGATGCACATTTATCCGTATTGTGTTCCCGCTGAGAGCCCCCCGCTTATCTTTCTCTCTTTCTACAGCTCGATGATGCTCCTCTCTTCCTTCTCTTCTTTTTTTCCTCTCCCATCTCATCCCAGAGACCTATTTCGCAGCCAGCCGGAGATCTTTTGCTTTACTAGGCCGTTCTGTCTGAACGCTATCCGCCTCAGCAGCTGTCGGAAAACTACTTCTAAGGGAGCTTCTGGGAGCCGACGCCGTCTGGCTGTACTGATCCCAGACCAGCCGTTTATCTCCAACGGCACAGTCGTCTCTGTTCCCGCTTGTCGCGCGGAGCAGATCTGGGAGCAGGAGAAGTTTTGAGGCGAGGAAAGGGGTATCGAGGCCAAGTGGAGAAATCTCCAAAGTGTTTTTTTTTTTTTTTCCTGACGCACTCAGAAGTTGGAGAGAGTGCTGAGTGATACAGATAAGACGGCTGCGGTGCTTGTGCAGCGAGGCCACTAGGGGTCAACGGGTGTCAAAGATCAAGGGAAGCAAGAAGGGAGGAGGGACACAGCGGCGGAGAAAGACAGGAAATGAGTCGGGGGAGATGAGAGGAAACGGAGAGATGCAGAGGAAAGAGGGAGGAAGAGTCAGAAGGAATAAGATGGAAACATTTGAAACTTAGACTAGATGTTAAATATTTAACAAAATTCATGCGTTTCACCATTTTCAAGTTGTTCGACTGTTATGAACTTCTAGAGGTGAGCAGCTTGGTTTCAGAATTGGTTGCTGTATTGTGTTTTTTTCAGCAACGCCTCGTTGCTGAAATGTGTTTCACAAATAAACTTGACTTAAAACTGTGGATCTTGCAACACAGAATATTTGCCTATTGAATATATTGTATTCAATATATTCTGGAAAATGACAGAAAAAGGAGTATTAATGCTTTTGGGAGACTCGGTTTTTCATGTTTTACAACTTTGGACACCAGTTGAATTGTTTTTTTTTGTTTTCTTTTCTTTTTTAACTGCAACACTTCGGATTTGGTACAGTATGTTTCCTGGATCGTCTGTTTCCCAGCT
Source organism: Poecilia latipinna (assembly GCF_001443285.1). Taxonomy (NCBI): domain Eukaryota; kingdom Metazoa; phylum Chordata; class Actinopteri; order Cyprinodontiformes; family Poeciliidae; genus Poecilia; species Poecilia latipinna. Next base: position 91,144 of record NW_015113528.1, on the reverse strand, counting down.
CACCTTATGCGCAGCCCCTCCGTGGATGATGGACTTGATGAAGATTCCCAGATCCTCTCCGGTCTCCCTCGACCGGTTCCCCTTCAGGCTGACGCCCAGGCCGGCCGAGCCCGTCTCATTGAGCGGGATCTCATACATCAGCTGCTCTTTTCCTTCCTCCATTGCTTGACTGCTCCTCTCCTCCCCTTTCTGAAAATATATTTATTTTTTATTTTTTTTAAAGAAAAAAGAAAAAGAGCTTGTAAACAAGCCACAAATCTGAGCCCGATACTCCACGCACATAAAGCCAGCTTAACATCATAACCCCCGTGCACGATACCCGATTACTGATGTGGGAGTACCATATGCGGCTGATAAGGTGTCTGCCAACAGTACATTGATTATATTTAACACAGGAAGCCAGAAAACATGAAGGAAGGAGGAGAGAGACGGATTAAATAGTCAGATAGAAGGTGGCTGCGGGGAGGAAGAAAGAAAGAAAGCCACTGTAGCGAGGTTATTCCATTTAGAGATGAAAAGTAGACGGAGAGAGAGTCATTTCTAAAGGAAACATAATAACCTTTTCATAGCTCCTCCTGAAGCACAGTGGGGGGAAGGAGGAGGAGAATAAAGGGGGAAGGATGGCAGAGAGTAGCATTTAAAAGTAATAACCCATCCCTGAGGTATACCCACTTCTTCTCCCCCCTTACTCTGCATTTCATACAAATCTCTCAACCCACTGACTCCTCCACCTGCCTACTTCCTACAGGTCTTTTTTCCACATCTTACACCCACCCACGCCTCTCATCCACTGCTACTTGATGGGAGGAAAATGACCGTGGCCGGCAGCAGGGAAGGGGGAAAAAAAAAGAGAGGAAAGTAAAATGTCTATCATTAACGGTTGCTAATGCGCAATTTAGTCTCCTTGAGAAAAGGGTGGGTTCCCCTCAACGCTGATCGTTTCAGAGAGGCAGAGGAAGGTTTGTTTTTTTGCGTGTGTGTATGACTTTGTAGGGATATACAAATATCCATTAAAGTGCTCATACTCACTTGTCGCACATCTGAGGAGGCCCCGACGGGATTGCAGGAGCCTTACGTCAGACACCTTGATCCGAGAATTCGCCACGCCGAAGGACGAGTGCGTCCTCTTGGATGGTTTTGCAAAAAAACTCACGGCTACATGAGCTCCCCACTCCAGTTTTGCTTATAATCTCACAGCCTCTTTTCCTGTCAGATCTATTCCTGAACTGCCGCGGCTTAATTAAAACAACAGGCTGTCGAAGCCTTCAGGCTGGGAGGGACACTCGGCCCTAAAGTGTGAGTCGGAGCTCTCAAGTCACTAAAGGTAATGGAGCGAAAGAAAATCCTGAGAAGCTGTGACACGCTGATCCATTTAGTCCCCGGTTTTCACCGCCGTACAAGTGGGTGCTTATTAATTGCAGGCTAATAGACTGTACTGTGATTTTTTGACGGTAACTAACATTCTCTGGGTTTAGAGCCGAAGACGGGCAGCAAAGGGGAAACTTAGGGTTTGAGTGGGGAAACATGATGATCCAGTCGTGGGTAATTACATGAAAGCTACACTCCTGTATGGGTTAAAGAGCTGAAGTTCCTCCAACAAGAGACACAAAGTCAGACTTTTTAAAGAGTCGAATGAAAGTACAGATCTGCCTAGAGCAGACAGAGACAGAACACCACTTGAGGTGCAGACCTACTACACTACAGACAGACAAATGAATGAATGAATGAATGGATGGATGGATAATGGGTAAGTGAATAAAGACTAGATGAATGAACTATAGATTGGAATATATGGAAGGATGGCTGCATACATCTGGGAAATCCAACATTTTATTTTATTTTTTTTTATTTCATCTTTCTTAATCGAGGCTCCTACTCGTCATATTTTAATGACAAAAAGCAAGTGACCAGAAAGTCTGGAGCCAGATCCTTCAAGTAATGAAAAAAAGGGATTAACTTCAAACATCCATAAAAAAAAAAAACACTCCTGAAAACAGAAAGTTCTGCAGGTCTTTTTGCTGATACCATCTAGAACCTTCACATGTTGTTCAATACCTTTGCCAAGAAAATGAGATTAATCAGGCAAAATGAGTCCTTCAATAGTCTCAGGATCTATTTTCTGCTTCAGTCTAATTGGAGACTTTCAATCACAGCTTATTTTTATCAACAAGGGATTTCAGGGTGACATTATTTAAAACCAGAAGCTTTCAAAAGACCTCCCTGCTTGACAGACACTTGAGAGGATTCAGGTGGCGATGTGGGAGGTTTAAAACATTCTGTTATTCTGCAAATATACTAAAAGGTGAAGAGGGCCAAAGCAGAGCAGTGGGGTACGACAAAAACGTTTATTTGTTGTATTTTACCACCGATTTCCATGTATTTACACAACCAAGTGGCTCGCAGACACACAATCGCAGTCTGCAATAACTCCCCTGATGCCAGTCTCCTCGGGGGCAGATTGGGTGGCCGGGACCCCTCCTCCATTTATCATTTATCGTTAGCCCTCAGCAATGGCTCTTTAACAAGCTTTTAGTCAGAAGAAGAGGCCACCCTTTTCAACACCCAAATGAGGAGACAAAAAGGAGCTTTTTTTTTAACCCCAGGGTGGGTGGTGAGGAGTATGCGAGGAAGAGGGGGGGGGGGGGGTGATACACAGCGATTACACACAGAGGCTTTTGTCGGTGAGGATTTCTAAATGTGGGGTTTCAAAGCATGGAGGATTAGCGGTGAGAGCGACATTCAATTAAGATGAGATCTCTCCGCGCATGACGGCGACGACGGAGCTGCCAATTAATCGCATTAATGTCTTCCCTTTTCGCAGCTTTACACCTTTACCTCAGGATGACGAGGAATGACAATAAAGGGGAAAAAAAGACAGATTGAAGGATAATTTAGGCGGAAAGAGAAAAAAAATAACTCAAAGACTGACAGGATGAGAGAAATAAAAATAAAAAGAAGAGGATGAAAGGGGAATCCTCCCTTCCTTTCCTGTGAGATGACCCAGTCTTGCTGGCATCAGAGGGTCAGCCATGTGCGTGTTGACCCCCACCGTCCCCATTCACTCCACACAAACACTTCCATCAACCACTCGACAAAAACCCCAATCGTAATAAAAACCTAAAACAAAAGAGGCCGTGTTGAAAGAGAGAGAGAGACGCGGATGCAGAAGTGCTGACAGGAAAGAAGCTGTGATTAGAAGTTATCACTTTTTAATTACTTCGACAGTGAGAGCGACTTAAAGGGATGTGGAGAAGAAAAAAAACGCTGTCTTTTGTGTCCTTATAATGAGGCTAATTCACAGGCTCTATTGTTAGTCGTTTGAATAAAGAAGACTGCTTAGAGCTTTCGGTGATGCAAGCTGCTTATGGATCACAACTGAAATGAATCAATCAAGTTCAGAAAGTTCCTCTGAAATCTACATGATTTCTAAACGATTAAAAAAAATCTACAGCAGTTAAAATGGAAGCATCTTTACAGTTCGACGACGAAGAGTGCAGTCAAATCGCTTATTAGTCATACTTGCTGCAGAGCTTTTGAGACGTAAATGTCAGACTAAAATATGCCAATAAATACTAAACAGTTGGCCATGAAATTTTGTGCAAACACTCGGATTTCCTCTGAGGATTAATATGAACGTCTTCTGGTCATCCCTGATGCAACCGCTTTTTTCTTGAGTGAAATATCTTGGCGGCTGCAGCTACATTTGGCTTTAAAACGTTTCAGGCCCCCCCAATAAGATAAACGAGTGCATTCTAGCAGCCATGTTACTTTTTTTATTTAAAGAGCGAGGCGTGCAATTTAAATTAGCAAACAGATTTTTTTTTATATCTGCTTTTCTATTCGAATATTGAAAAGATAATGTAGGTCCTCGTCTCTAGTAATTTTGAAATTTTTGGCTGTTTTTAACTCTAGCTACTCCTCAAATAGTTGATTTGGTGTAGACATTTCACAACTTCTGACCATAAAAGCTCATCAAATACAATCACTGTGCTAACCTAGACGAGCTAACCTAGACTAGTCAAGGACAGAAGTAGGAGCACAAACCTTCCCCTTAAACACAGTTCAGACGTGGTTTTCCTGAATTTATTCAAGTCTTCATCTGGTATTATTTACTCTGGCTGCGACAGAAAAACATGATCCAGCAGAAGAGAAAATTAGACCTTGATTGATGCCATTAGCTCAGGCTGTACATTTATTATTTGTAGCAGCGATAGCAAAGTTAGCCAAGGAAAACGAATCATTGTGAAAAAGCCATTAATCTCTACAGAGGCTTCATGTTAAACTACAGTAATGAGCTTATTTGCTTGATTTAGTTGAACAAATACAGACTGGGATACGGACACATCGTGAGTGTTTTTACTCGATATTATAGCCTCAAGACTACATTATTGGATGTCAGAAAATGTACACACACTAATTAATTTGCAGGCACTCCTGATAAAGAGTAAGAAGCCTTTAAAAAAGGTATGTTTTACTGTTTTTTTAACTGAATACTACAACCTTTTTGATACTGATATATCTAAACAATGGGAAAAATAACATGCAAAGTGGTGTTGGTTTTCAGTAGTTTGCACAATTATTTACCTTTTTAATATCATCCCGGAAACCTCACATTCATAATCCAGGACTTTGTTTCTCTGGTTTACAAAATGACATAACACCAAAATCATTTCCATTAGCTGCCGACCATTAGGTAGAATAAGAAGCCATTTTTATTTTGGCACTTAATACTGAGCATAAGATAAGCATAGGAGGAAAACTTTGGGTCCATAATTGGGAACAAAATGGAAGGTGGATGTTTTCCAACTTAAAGTCCTTATCTATCACCAATTGTCTTGACTGGACATTTAGTTTGTTATTGATCTCCAAACTCTGCTTCCTAGATGTACATTGGTAACGGATTTTGAACTGAATATTGATCAGATTTGGAAATCGTATGCATGGCATATTTTGTGGGCTAAAGCCCAACTGCCCAGTTTTTTTCATCTTTTTAAGTAGGGCGTGTGTTTGCATGCGATTATCTTTCCCTGTAATGTTCCCCGCATCCCTTGCACTTTTCAACACAGTGGCATAAAAAAAAAGTGTTTCAGTGTGTGCTTGGGGGGGCCATCCTAACATCTCTGAATCTGAGGACCGTGCTGAAGGAAGATGAGGAGTAGATCTCACGGGGGCAAAGTCAGCTTCAGCTTCCTCTTATTTCTCCTCATCTACCTCCCTCCACTCCTCTTTAAATCTCTCCTCTCATATGCACAAATACCAGCAAGTGTTAGAATGAGGCTCTTCAAAGTGCACTTGTTATGCCAAGACTGCCGGGCCATTAATGAGGGCAAACTATTTTGGGAAGCAGTAACTTAGCTGTTTAAAAAGACGTGGTGTTTTCATGTGTGCGTGCATGTGTGTCAGCGAGCAAAAGAGAGAGAGAGGGAGAGAGGGGGAGAGAGAGAGAGCACTTGTGTTCAAGTTTTTATCAAGGACTTGGAGATTCTGTGTCTGTGTAGGTGTGAATATGCATCAGTCACTACAAAGTCCCACTCAGAGAGCTTTGAAGTGTTCAGGATAACCACAGAGGACAGACGGGTGGGAGGAAGTGAAAACATCATTTATAGTGAGCCGGAGAGTTTCAAGGGGTGTGTGTATATATACGTTTTAAAGAGTGTTTATTAAATGTCACCCTGCGACGCTGACCTTCGACACCCTTGGCGGTAACAGGTAAACTGTCAGCGAGCATGTCAAAAAAGCGAGGACACGCTCCCCGCGTTTCCTCTGTGCGCGCGTGACTTCCTTTGCCATCTCTGTGTCAACAAACCAGAGGGGGACAGGAAGGTCGGAGTGTGGCCCGGTTGGGTTTGAGTGTGGCGTTGTGTGGTGCGAAAGGGCATGACGAGGTTTTCTCCTTTGGGAGAAAGTGAGGGAAAAGGCACAATGCGAAGGAAATGCATGAAAAAATAAAAACATTCACAGATGAAGATAAGGCAAAAGAAAAAAAAAAGAGAGTGGAAGGAAGCATGAAGCACACCCAGGATGCGGTATGATCGGTAAACGCAGCGGTGTGAAGCTACAGCAGGACACGCGTGTTGTTTTTGCTCTCCATTACCAGCTCTCGGGGCAGGAAGACGTCCTCCTGCCGGGACACCAGCACGGACACCACCTCTCCCTGCTTGGTGCTGCGCAGCATGCCCACCAGTTCCTCCTGGGTACGGCCGGTCATGTCCACTCCATTCACCTATACGAGATCATTTAAGAGCAAATATTTACACAGTAGTTCTTCTTATTCAATCATAGAAGTTGGTTTGTAAGTAATCTCTTAAAAAAAGAAAAGTAGTTGCGCCGCTCAGCCAGCAGGGGGGGGATGGAGTGGTCATGTGATTATTTTGCCTGCTTTTGCTGTTCTCTTCTCCTCTAGACAAAAGGGATGATGCCCAATGTGTGCTTTACCTCCAGGATGCGGTCTCCAGGCTGCAGGCGGCCATCTTTGATTGCTGCGCCTCGCTGCAGGATGTTCTTAACCAGAATTGGCCCCGGCCCGTGGACTGTCGTGTCCCTGGTGACCACGGTGAAGCCCAGACCCTCAGTGCCTGGCGGGGAACAAAACAACATCAGTGTAGGGTAATTTTTGTCCCTTAAATAAGATGATTCATTATCAGTTTAAAGCCTTAATGAAATTTTCCCTTTCTTCACTTTCATTTCCCCATCTTTTCTGCTGAACACTGTCTTTGATTTTAACATCGTCATCCACTTTAGCTATTTTTACGAGTCCGTTTCCCTAAGGGGTTTAGATGCCAGGCTCTGCTGTGGGAGCCACTGGGAAAAAGGCTCTTCTCCTAGCTGGATTAGACAGCCTCTGCCTTTAATTTCACGTGTGAGCAGGCCGATCGCTGGCTGATGAAGGGAGGAAAAGGGAGGAGATGGAAGAGAGGCGTGGAGAGGGACGGAAGACCCTTTTCTGACTTCCATCCTCTGGGATGTGATTTGGACAAAGATTTCAAGAGTTTATGTCGACTTGCTTGTGTGGTAGAGCCCACACACACACACACACACACACACACACACATACACAACCATGAGCCTGCACCCTCTCGCTCCTTCACGGCCCCACAAGCCCCAAGCCATGAGTGAAATGTGCCACGCTCGGCGTCAGGTTGTGTGTGTGTGGGAAAGCAAAGCCGCCGTGGCATACTAAAGACGGTGAGCGATGCTATCTGCTCTCCAAGCTAAGCCTCTGCCTGCCCTACATTAGCGCACCTAAACCTCCCCGCCTGCCAATCACGGAGAGAAAGACGGCATCACCGAGGGAGAGGGTGTTAGAAACCAAATAATATCCCCTGCTCTGATCTTACGTCAGGTGAAAAGGGATAGAGGGAGACAAGGGAGAGGAAAAACAAATCAAACAAAGAACAGGTAAATGGAAAAAGGGGAAAGAAATGGGATGGAGTAAAAGAAGCTAACAATGAAACAGTAGTGAATAGAGCTTTCAGCTGAAGCCCAATTTCTTCTATCCATTCATCTGCTTTGCCCTGGATGCCTGTGGTGAGAATGTGTGTATATGTTCTTGCGTTATCTCTTCGTTCTTTTTACTTTTTAACAACACAAAACGCTGAATGTTGTCAGAAAAAGACTTTTAAGAACGTCTTTGTTTGCCATCACCAGAACGGAGAATTAAAGACACCGCAGTATGTTTCCTAGTCCAGAGTTTCTGCAAGTTCCACCAGCTAACATTTAAGACTTTTAAGGCATTTTTAAGACCATTTTGAGTGGAATTTAAGATCTGTACAAACTAGCTAGCTAGCAAGGGTATATTAGCAGCTAGTTAGCATTAGCCTCAGTCATCTCAAGTCAGAACAAATTGAAAATGTGTGTGTCAGACTCAAACTGCTGCCTGACACAAAAGTCCTTATTAAATAGTTTTATCAAGACACAAGTTGAGACCTGAGAAAAACATTTTAAAGGCCAACGTACTCTTTAAAATGGATTTAGGACATGTTCATACATAGAAGCCAATGACTAAACACAAAATGTAGAGTGGAGGTAATATATCAGCACTGGTCTTGTATGAACATGCAAAGCATCTTCTAATAAAAAAAAGAAATTGATTACAAAAACCGCTATAAAATTTGTACTTTTAAAACTGATATGTCTTTTTAATTAGACCATTCCTCTGGACAAGAGATGTCTCAAAGGAAGATCACTGGTGCATGCAGCCTCCTTCCTCCATTTCATGTGTAAATAATAATCAGCTTCTGTATTAAAAACGTATAATGCAAACATAGCAGTTTAAAATTCTGGAAAAAAAAACAGCGCTTGTTACGACTGCAACCTCATTTTGTCGACTGTTTGTCTTAAGTCGGCACAAGTTTATCTTAGTCTTGACTGCACCAATTACAACTGGAGTAAGACATCACTTTGAGCAGATTTAATATGAGGCGTACCTTTCCTCAGGTCAATTTTTACCCTCTTGCCACCTTTCTTGTTTGCGAGGTTAGAAACCCCGGGTGCAGCAGGACTCTTGTTGGCCAGCGGGCTCTGGCTGCGGGTCCAGGGTGGAGGGGAGGAGCTCGCTGTCTGAGCTGGAGGTGTGGGTGAAGCTCTCTCCAGAGACCCATATTGGGGCTGAACTGGCGGTGTGCTCTGCGGGGCTGGCTCTGGAGTCTTGGGTCGTGGGTCTGGCTGCTTCAGCTCCACTTTTTGGGTCAGTTTGGTTTCGGCTAGAGTCTCAACCGGAGCGCGGAGCACTTTTGGACTCATGGCCTTTATAGGGGAATCTTTGCCGTCGCCAGTGAAAAGCTGGCCGATCAGCGTCTTCTCATAGCGAGGCTTGCTGCCTACAGGCACAACCTCCAGACGCACAGTAGGAAACGACATGGCTTGACGGAACACCTCCTGAGACCTATTGACAGGAAAAAGTTGATTTATCTGTAGGTTTTTTGTTATTGCTTATTATCTCATTTGACACAATAAGGCATCAAATAAATGACTCGAGATTTTTATTAAAGCCTTGTGGGGGAAAAAAAAATGAGCAGATGAGAGACGTGGCACGTCAGCGTACTCGCACACAGCAGGCTTTGGGCAGATGGCACAGCAGGGTTTATATAATTCATGTTTGCCTTCAAGTTCTTGTTTGCTCATTATATACAAGCTATGAAGTGATCAACATACTGGGACTCACTCTGGGTAATCTGGTCCCACCACATGCTATATATTTTTAATCCTCCCAACTTCCACATAGACTTTTGTTCTATTTTACCCATCTTCATTCTCTCCTTGCTCAGGAGTTTCATCCCATCTGGTGGATCTTATCTGTTGATTTCCACATAATTAATTATTTAGGAAATTACAAATAAATGTTTTATATAGTTAGATGTAGCTATAAATTTGAACTAGATTAACTTATTAAAAGACATAAATTCTTTGAAATGTTACTGCTTTTGTAGCCTGACTGAAATGTGTCTGAAGAGCTCTGATCAAGTTATCATTCAAATATGGTGTCGGTACGTCCCCGATTTAACAGTTAGCAGACACACACTGCGTCTCATCCACATCCTTTGTTGCTTACTGTGCGAAGGTTTTGTCCTGCAGCGGCGTGTCGTTGATGTGGACGATGCATTCGTCCTCCTTGAAGAGATTGTCCCTCTTAGAACGGCTGTTTTCCTCAATGCCTTTAATATGGAGGCCCAGGGGTCTGGCAATATGTATTCAGAGGCAAACACGCAAGATAGAATGCTGATAAATACATTTTTTTCTGCTTATTTATATGTAAACATTGCCATCTGGCTATCACAACACGAGTCAGCCTCACCGTCCACTTAGGGAGGAGCAGTAGGGGACCACATGGATACCCAGGGGGCCCCGGTCACCTGGGAACTCAACCGTCCTTGTAAGAGTGCTGCCAAGAAAAGAGAAGGAGGGAATAAATCACGATGCTCGCAATATGGTGCAGACAAACCTAAACGCACTCGGCTCTCTGCAAGCTCTTCAAAACTCATTTGCATTTTCCTCCAGGCTACACAGATAGGGATACAAATTAGCTTACAGGTAGTCCTGCCAAACGTTATTGTGTGTGCGTGCGCGTGTGTGTGTTTGTGTGACTGGGACTCAGCTGGCTACTTCACCTCTTATCTGGCTGCTTCTCGACTAGCCAATCTAGCTGCTGGACAAAAGAGAGGAGCAGGAGATAAAAAAGGAGACGGACAGGGAAGCAGATCGAGATGAAACAGAATCTCTTCCTCTAATAATCTCCGCTCAGTCCAGAACTGTTGCTTTTTAGAAGCAGATAAACAAGGACAATAGCGGGGCAGATCAGCAGGAAGATGGTGGCTTGTGATATTGGGCGGGGAGGGATGTCAACATTTCTGTCTGATCTATGAAGAGACATCTATAGAGCCTGTCAACCAGAAAGCAATATTAGATTGGTCTTTGCAGGCTGAAATTAAGCTTCATATTAATACATTCAGATCAATATTTGCAGGGGTTTTTTATTGCATTTTATCCACTGCATATTGCCACCTTAAATATCAATAAGCTGCATAAAAATGTTATTAAATCTGTTTGATTTTTCTCTCCAGAAGTTAATATAGAGACATGCAGAAAAGTCCAGAAGAACCAAATAGCAAGATTTATTCATAAAGATTATTAGGCATAAAGAAGTACATTTGGTGTCATGGAGTGTCAGACACAGCAGAAACTTTAGTATTTATTAAAACTAGTGGAAAACAAAATGCTACGTTTTTAGGAAGCTGGAGTGAATCTCTTTAAAATTCATTGTAATTAAGGCAGATCATTTAGTTAATGAGACCAATTGATGCCAGAATCACGTTAATAGGCATTATCTTGATAGTTTTCCATTTCAAAGTCATTCATTTGCACATTTATTGCTGAGTAAAACATGTCAGGAACGTACATGCTGCTAATTGTGCATTAATAAAGCTCAATCTGCAAAAACTGTCAATCTTTAGCAACTTCACATTTCTAAAGGGAAGTCTTTTCAAATACTTTTTACCGATTATCTGCATGTATGTTTTGGTGACGTATATTATTGATATGCATGTGTATTATCTGACATTTTGAATACAATATCGTGAACAAGCATTTTGAGATTCTATATTGTGAATCTAGATCAACAAATTGCTAACTACAATATTTGCCACTTTTTTAATTGCAAAAAGTCAGAAATAAATCTAAGCTGAAAATATTTTTATAGCACAAACCTTTAGTAAGAGTGATGTTTTTTATATAAAAAAAAATGCAGCTGAACAAAGAAACAAGTCAGTACAAGTTTTAAGCCTGCAGCAAATTATGGTCAGCGGGGGCAACTTCTGCTGCTTCTAGTAGTGTAGAAACAAAGCTGAGGGAAAAATCTCCCACCAAGGCATCAACTGTATGCTGGAGAAAGGGATTGAGAGCCGTCCTGCAGAAGTCAGACATGTTTGATGAAGACAAGCATTTTCCTTCTCCTTAAACCTGAAGAGAGCTATAAAAATAGTTCAAAGGGAGCAGATGGAAGTGGAGGAGTGCGTTTTCCCTATGGAGATTTCCCACCGACTTTTCTCAAAGCGGCAATGCAAACAAAAAAGAAGCTGTCTGTTTGGGTTAAAAAAAAAAAACAGAGAAAAAAAAAAAACAATCAAGTTCAAGGTTTATGTGTTTCGTACACAGGCCCAAGGTCTAGCTGGGATCATTATAAGCCGCTCCTCTGTCACTGTCAACCGGCTCTCGTTAACCTCCGCCAGGGTCACACACATACTGTAACTCGCACATACACACACACACACACACACACACACACACACACACACACACACCTCATTTGCATTCTTATTGCCACATCTACTGCACGCTTATAAACACCATCAGTCACATTCCTCTAAATTGAAAAGTCACATGTACACACATGCATCACGTTTCCTCCCATTAGAGAACACGCTTGCATTAGAATTACACACGACAACAAAAGAGCAACTTTAATTAAGTTTTTCTTTCTTCTTTTTTAGATGTGATACACAATCAGGCCAGGTTGGGATGACACACGATTGCTTTCTGAATCGCGTAAATGCATTTTACTGGAATGTGTGTGTGATGGAATAAAAAAAAACACACAAGCAGCTTCAGCCCATTTCCGTTCGCATAAAAACAAACTGCTGCACAAACAAGCTCATCAGAGGCAGCAGTCGCTCGTTAGCGCCGCACTCTAATATGCAGAGCAGCTCCGCTCACCCATTTTAGCATCCCACTGACGCGAATACAAACAAACACAGGCATTCCAGTGGGGTGGTGGGGGGGGGTTGAAAGGAGCTGGGAGACAGATGGAGCTCCCACTTTAGGTTGACTTCCTCTACATATATGGAGGCAGAGTGAGCAAACCTGCAGCCTGGACCCTGGATGAAGTGTCCCCCCCGGTTGCTTACTGTGCTTTCTTCAACTGCCAGCCATCTGTTACCATGGCAAACCAGCTTTGACAGGCGTGCCTCCGTTGTATCACAGTGCTGTCAAGACACCACTGCACTGTAAAACACTGAAAAATCACCATCTGCCACTTCAGCCACGTCCTCCTCTGAGCACCTGTGATTCCCTCCAGTTATTTTTAAGATCAGATGCAGAGGATGTGCAAACGATGTGTTGAGGCAGATTTGAGGTGGACAAAAAAAAAAAAAAAAAAGAATGCTGAGGACATGACTTCAAGTGAGACGAAGATCTGCGCAGATCAATACCGTTTCATTCTCCTAATAGGCATACACGAACACTGAGCACTTAAAAGATTCATGTCTAAGGGAAAACTTAGACAAATACAGATGATTACTTTATTTATGAAAAGGTTTGCACCGATCACAAACAAAATATAAATGAGTGGTGGTAGACTCAATACTTTTTGTACCTATATATTGTATCTTTTTTTTCATCCAAAAAAATACATACAAGCCTCCAAGAGGGAAAGCATGCGTTTAATGTTAGTCTTTCAACCAAAATTAATCATTGTACACCCTTTCATTAAAGAAACTCCTATGAAAATTAACTTCTATGGCTATGTAAATGTTACTAATCACTTGTGTGCTCAAATCTAGCTTTAAAGTACATTTTTGCTCAAAATTTTAGATTTGTTCAGACCATTTTATCCACAACGCTAACATGGATGAATTTGTGAATGGATGGACGGACAATCGGATGGACAAGCAAATGAATAACTGAACAATCGATAGCCTGACAATCGGATGGATGGATAGATGGATGTTTTAGACAAATACTAGGGAATGGATTCTGTGAATCCAAACATTTCTACTTTCTATAAGTTTTTCCAAACTTCTGCAGTTCTGGGAAATACAATTTCAAACATTTCCTGTCTTTTCTAGACTGATTAGGAACCTGCATTGAGTACAGCTCATTACAATAAAAAAATAATCTGCCTGCTTAATGTTAAGCAACATTAATAGTATGACAAAACTCGAGTCAGAGCAAAGAAAGAATCATCTTGCACTTCTAGTCGCGCCCACATAAACTCTATTGTAACCTAATGAGACACATCCACAGTCGACTGTCATCCATGAGACGGTTTAATCCACCCAGAGTGTCGGGCTGTCGAACAAAGACATTAGTGCTAATCCTAGTCTGTCTCCCATCACACCAGCCAGCTACTGGATGGTCCCGACATAAAACATCTTACCTGAAGTTAATCTGGTTCATCGTTTTGGGTGGGGGGTTCTCGGTGTTCAGTCTCTCCAGGGCTCCCTTCAGTACATTGTTGATCTCCTTCAACACACACACAAAAAAAGAGATGATCAAAGTTAGCGTGATATAAACATAACCCGTTTCCAGCCTTTAGGCTAAACAAGCAGCAACCACTGAGCTAGCAGAAGAAGGCCCAAAAGTAATTAGCGAAACGATCTAATTCTGCCATCAATCACCTTTGCAGATACAGGAGAGAGAATGATGGCCGGACTCTGAGCTCCAGTGACGCGCGCTGCATCTTCTTTACTCCATTTACTGTATGTCCATCCATCTACCTCTCCCTCCCCCTCCTCCATTCATCCCTGCCCCGTGTCAGCCAGTGCTCTACTTTTAAGCCAAATCAACAACCCCGGGACAAACAGAGAAAAGGAAGATGGAGAGAGAAATCCACAAAGAGGAAAAAAGACAAGAGACGACATCAAACTGTTGCACGAATGCAGCCACTGAGTGGGACCTAGGAGTTGTCCTGCGTCACTAAAAACAAGAGGGGTGCAATTAGTTCCTTCTGCCTTGTCACTTTCATTGTGTCACCATTTCTAATGACTGAAAAGCTCCCGCCCACCAGCCGACTCCTTAGCAACCCTCCCACCCCGCTTCCACCACACCCAGCTTCCCAGTGGACCCTCGCTGCCTCACAGTAAACATATACGCTTTTATGAGTCGCACGCGCACCCACGCATGCATCCGCTGCCAATAATACAGTCACAAATCAGCTCTGCAGAGCGGAAAACATTTTTTTTTCTTTTAAATCACGCATTTATGAATTCAAAAGCATATGTTGCCTGCACGAATGCTGACCCACTTTATCTGGGCAGTGCGAGATTACCCGACAATGCGTATGTGTGCGGGGGCAGGAAGATGAGCTAGAGGCTCCATTGTTGCTGTGCATCTTCCCCGCATCAACATTAGATGAAGCGTGCAGGGACTTCTTCTTCCACAAGAGAACGCGTTAGCATCTCAAAACACGGTAGATGTGCAGGTGAACACATATCACCGAGTCACACACGCTGTTGTGCGTCCTGTTATACGAAAATATGTGGCAAATGCACCGTCAGTGCAACGCAACATGTAAAAGGGTGTGCGTATTGCAGCTGAAATCTGCTTCAACATTAAAGGATCACTTCAAAGTTTTTCAAAGGGTGATCATTCCAGTTTATTTAGATGTGACAACAGCAGTCCCATAATCCCTGCTGTGCTCAGCCAGCCATCTTACTACCATCAGTTTGAGCTCCAGTAACGACGGCTGCATCTCTTACATTGTCACACTCACAATGTTTTATTTATTTATGGTAAGAACCACAACGACCATAACGAAAATAAGGAGATTACTTTATGCAGTACTCCCCACCAAACTAATGTAAGAATGACTAATGATGACAGTGAGAAAGAATTTAAGAAAATCTTCCTGGTTGTTTTCAATCATCACTTTCTGGAGACAATTGGCTGCAGCTTCTTAAAATTAGTTGTCATTTCGAGCCACTTGTAAATATCTTTTTTGCATGTTTCCACAGGTATTTTCATAAATGATCGTCTCTGAGTTTAGATGGTCTCCTCGACTAAAAAGATGTTGGTCAATTGCTTTTGGTCAGGTCAGGTCGTGTTTATAAAATCAATGATGGAGTATTTGAATTTAGAAAGTGCTTCATTTATATTTCAAGTAAACTATACCAGAGTTTGCACGAAGGTTGATTAGTGACAAGAATAATGTTTTACTTTTAGTCTAGAGTGCCTAATGCGGTAATTGTGCTAAAACACAACACTTTCTGTTCTTACACTTCTATTTAAGCTGCTTCCTCTTTTAATGCTTAATGTTCAGCTGTGATTCCCACAGGGATTAGATGTGAAAGCTGACAAAATTAAGACATTGCTAGCACAAATAAAACGTCTGTTTTACTCGTTTCTTTAAATGCAGCCTGCAGCACACTGAGTGACTGAAATTTGACAGGATCTGTGGCTTCATCTTCGACGCTCACATAATTTATGAAAGCTGTCTTTAAGGCTATGTAAGCACGACAAACAGGTCGTCTCCTGTGTTATGGTATCGCACCCCGTCGCCCATGTTCTGCATTTCAGGTGCTGTTTGTTGTCGGCTCAGGTGTGCAGACATGTGAGGGGTGCATGCGTGTGTGTCTGAGGTTGTTGTCAGATGGGTAATGAGGTGTGTGGTTTTTTTTGTTGTTTTTTTTTGCTCGTGCGTCTCCCCATCAGCAACGTGTCAGCCAGTCGAGACGGTAAAGATCACAGCTTCGGTGCAGTCGCCCATGTTCCCTGACCCACGGATTCAACGGCACGATCACACACCGATGCTCTGCGCTCTCCCTGCCGACGTGAGCAAACACGTCAGAGACGTAAGTAGAAACAGAACGAGATCGAGGTGAGAGGTGGCAGCAAGTAAAGTGTTCAGCAGTCTCTACAGTAGGCTGGTAAAATTAAAGGTCTCATTTATTGGGTTTGAATGTGGCAGCGAGTGCAGTTTAATTAAAGAGCTGTCTGCATGTTTAGCGCCGTTCAGCCCTTTGCCGGTTTCATTAGCTCTTCTGAAAGGCTGACTGGGAGACGTACGAGCTGAGAGAACTGGGCCAACCTTGGCCTTCACCATAGAAGAAGAAAAATAAATCCATTACAGGGACACGCCACATATTCATCACAGTATCTGGGTGAATTACACTTAATCTACCTTTCAATAGCTGCTTTAAGATGAAGTGGATAAAAGTGCAAATATGTATCTAGGTATTTCGAGTGCGTTTATTTCAGTTACCAAACGTGGAGAGAGTGTTTTTTTATTTTTGGTTTGTTTTGTTTTTTAAGAGTAATACAGTGCAGGCTACAATTCATCTCGACTTGGCTGGATGGATATACAACTACAAAACATCTTAAAAATGACTTGTGTTTTCATAAGATGGATGGTCAGCGAGTTAGATTTAGGGACTGACATGCAAACAGACTGAAATGTTGACTAAAACAGACCAACAAATAATGATGGACAGACCGACTGATCGATCGACAGCCTAATGGATGGATGCTCAGATGAACACCGGGATGGATGGACAGAAAGATTCCTGGATGTGCCTGTCTTTCATAAAATACAAAATAAAAAAAATACCCGATTGCAGATTATTTCGCAGCAAAATACAAAGTTAAACTTTAAAATGTCTGAACACCATTCTTTGTATTCAGGTAAGAATAAAGTTTAAAAAGCTCTTATTAACTTGTAATGGGGACTCTGTTTTTTCTTGCCAATTCTTAAATGTCATTGTGTGGATTTAGTAAGACTGAAGTGGCCTTAATTTGCAGTCATATGTCAAGCAGCGATTTGGACTTTGTAAAAACAGTTGTCAGGTTATTTTAAGACATATGTACAGCCGGAGCGTGCTCACTCTGGTCCAGCTGCTCTGCTTGAAGCACATGAGGCCCAGTGAGTCTGCTGGACAGGAAACATGTTCCCTGTCATTGTGTTTACTCGTCGCCCGCTGATGCCCGTGTTCTGCTTAGTCACCGCTGAGCTGAACGCAGCGGGAGCGAACAACCTGAGCTATCTCCTCAGTCTCACACAAACACACACACACACACACACACACACACACACACTCTAGCCTGACCTCAGTGCTTCAACATGCATAGGATGAGAAAAGACAGCAGACAAAACCATCCTTAATGGCTTTCTGCCACAGAAAGGAGGCCAGCACTTTAAAAGGTGACCCTTTCCGAGTCCAGCCTGAAGCTCAGAGCAGAGCTAAAAGACGGCGGCTAGCTTTGTTTAAATTAGGGCTGAAGCGATTAATTCAATTGATCATAATTTATTGATTATTGAATTGACTTTAGCAATCGATTAATTGTTAATACAGACAAAAAAAATGATAATTTGCTGAGAAAACAACATACTCAGAGCAGCAATTAAGTCAAAACTGTACAAAAATGTATATATGTATATCCATTTTGCATTTAGGATATAAAGTAAAAATGTTTATCTGTAAATATGTAGTTTTAGCTCTGGCTTCACTTGGCTCCACTTCAGCAAAAACCAAAAAATTAATCAGTTAATCCAGAAACTACATTGACATTAAGTAGAAGCTTTGCTACAAGTGATGCAGCATACACTAAAGTAATATTACGTTATTGGAAATTTTTAATGTTCTTATTAAAAAACAAAATTATTTATTAGCATCTTCTAATGTTCTATATAAAACGCTTGTGTGGTTAAATAAATATGCAGAATGTGCCAATTAAAAAAAAAAATCTGATTAATTGATTGTCAATTAAGAAAGGCAAAAATGGCAAAAATGAAAAATTTTGTTACGTATGTGCTGTATATTTTTTCCGTCATAAAGATGCTATTGAAACACTTACTGGCTCAGGTGGAGGCTTCATGCTTTGGTCATCAGGTGGAGGTGAAGGTGGAGGGGTTGTCTCATGAGAAGGTGCCAAAACGGAGTCACTGCTGCTCCTCACCAACAGAGGTGTGTCTGTGAGGACAAAGTGAGCGCATGTTAACCATCTGCATCTAGAATAATGCCAAAAACTATATGGCAAAGTTTAGTTTTAGATTTTCCCTACTGGTGGATGCATTTTCAGAAAAAGAGTCAGGAAATAGTTTCTCTTTACCAAGAAGTTAAACAAAAACCTTAGAAATAGTAATAAGAAAAAAGAAAATTTTGGTTGCGTGACCAGAGAAATGCATAAAACTGCGTTAGCTTTAAACCTATAACCTTCTTTGTCACATTTATTTGAGAATAACTCCACCCTAGAAACAACCACAGAGCACCTCTGTGTCACAGGGTATTCTATCATTTTGCATCACGTCCCCCCCAGTGCACATGTTCATGTGTGCGCCCTCGCCGCAGCCCTTCTCCACATCTAACCAGAGCCGACTGAAAGAGCGCAAACATGGGCAGGTCCGAATCCACAATAAAACAAACTCAAAGCAATCTAATTTAGACCCATATGTTGTGCCTTGCTTTTATTATCCACCCCCAAAGGGAGCAGGCTAGTATTTGAGGAAGAAAAATCTATAGTGGGGTGTTTCAAATTTTACTTGACAGAGGAGAAAAATAAAGATGGGGTGAGAGAGACTGGAGGGAGGGGTGGGGGAGCAGAGTGGGATAAACAAAAAGCTACAGAAAAGAGCAGAGAGTGGAGGAGGAGAAAACTGAGACACAGAAAGGGAAAGCAAACAAAATTCTCCTCTTTTCCTGTAATCAATCTCTCTTTGGAGGGTCAGCGACAGGGTCCTGGTCTAACGTGGTCAGAATAAGAGAGCAGAGGGGGAAACAAGTCAGAAAGAAGGAACTAACAGGGGTCACTCTGTGTGTGTGTGTGTGTGTGTGTGTGTGTGTGTGCGTGTGCGTGTGTGTGTGTGTGTGTGACTGTGGTTAGTGGTGGTAGAGGGATGAAAAATGATCATTCCAACCATTTCTGACACAAACACAAATATCCTTTCAGCTCCAAACTAACTAAACCACATGTTCAGCCAATTCTATGTCATGTTGCCATTTGTCTGGTCATTCTTTTTCTAATTATAAACCATTTGTTGCCTGGTGGATTACTTGCCACAAACAGTCTCACCCTCTGTCAGTTAAGTAACTTTGAACTGACTCACTACCACAGGTGTCTCACCAAATAACTCAAAATGTTGCTTTCCGTTGATTAGAACAAATATACTGTTTGCCTGAGGATATGAAGAGCCTCGAAAAAAGGTTCTTGACAAAGAAAAATATATTTAATGTTCTTTTAAGGCAGCATTGAGAGACAGAATAGTATATATTGTACTGTTGAACTGCGATGAAATATGTTTGCTACAACATAAACCAGGGGTATTCAAAAAGTGGCTCAAGCACCATTTATAAATGTTGTAAAACTTCTGTGTGGCCCCCGACTACAGATCAAGTTTGGTCATTCAACAAATGGTGTAGATGGACATTTTTGTTGTTTTAAATGGCAAATTTAGATATTACAACACAATAAAATGACAGAGTTTTAAATGTGGCCCCTGAGGACTTTAAGCTTGCCAATTTTGGCCCGTGGTTTAAAAGGTTTGGATGAACAGTCTTAAAATAGCTTTAACATTTAGACGACTCTTCTCTTTTAGAGGCTTTTTGTTTCCTTTTTTTTTCACTACTTTCGTCAAAAATGAGTTGGAATTTAACTAAACCAGGTGCACATAAAAGCATTCTGTCGTCTTGGTATAAATAGACAAAAGGAAATACTTCTTTTGTTTTTGGAATTATGTATTCCAAAACAAAGAAACTGCTGTAGAAACAGGTCATATTACCAACCCTCAGTGGAAGCTAAACATCCAGTCTAAACTATCAGTCTAAAATAGCAGACTGTAGACTGATGTCTTTGGAAATAAGATTGGATATGGAATGCTATGAAACTTATTGCATTCCTCTTCTTCCTCTGTGTACCTCTATCAATCAGCATGTTTGTACAAATGAAAACTACCGACACCAATGTTGAAAATTTTGTGAAAGCCTACTTGTCTCAGAAGACATGTAGGAAAAAAAGTATGCCTTTTAAATAATAACCTTCAAGGAATTCAAACTAAGGTTGATTAGATACCAAAAACCCCATTTTACAGCTGAAAGGCCAACTGGGCAGCACCTTAGCTGACTGGATCCAGTAGAGTTTGGATTTTCTAAAAGAGCGCTACAAATAGATTGCAACACAGAGAACCCACATCCATGAACCACCCACTCAGGCTGCGGTTCTTCAACACAATGTCAACGGTACGACTTTGTGAAGTGGCCGAGGCCGCTGCATGGTCACAGTCAGGGTCCATTACCCAGCCGTCAGCCCCATAAATCCTCCCTCGTTTATCCACAAAGTCAAATCGGGCCCCATTAATCCTCCCACCACTTAAAGAGTCCCGGAGCACCAGTCCGGCCATGTGAAGGAACCTGAGGGTCACCAGCATTGACCTCTGACCTGTGCTAGCCTCAAACAGGTCAAGCGGTGCCACTAAGGACCCAGGGATATTGATGAGAGTGACATGTGACTCTTTCAGAGCAGCTACCGTTTAGAAAACCATAAATAAGATTATCCTGCAGGAATTCTTAATCAAAATTGACTGAAAACATGTCTAAATAGAGCTTTTAGCTAAACCAAAATAAATTCTGACACCTGGGTCAGAGGTCAGGGAAAATGTATAAACTGTTGCTGCACATGACATGGCTTTGAAACATACAAAACACTGGGGTTTTCTTTTTAAATGAAGTAACCATTTAAATCCTGATTTAATAAAATATTGTCCACATTTTAATAAAACCCAAAATGAATTGTATCATACGGTCAGATAATAAATCTGTCAATACTGACAACATGCATGTCTGTCAGAGGAAGTTATAATTTATGTGACAGCTTTAGCACCATCTAGTGGCAAAGTTTCAGACTGCAGCTAACTAAACAAAAAATGAGATTAAAATTATGAACTTTGTCTGTAAAACATGAAGCAAGGGATATTCACAAAAGTGAAATAAAATGGATTACCAAATCTGGAAAATGTATTAATTTATTTCCTTTAACACCTCCAAATAATTCTGTAACAAATACTATTAAAAGTTATTGTCCACTTTATGTTAAATATGACTGCAGTTTATAAAATGACAAGTTGTTCATTAAGCGAACTTGTTGAAAATAAATGCTTCCAGTTTTAGGAGAAGTAAATTAAACATGACAGATGGGTTTCATCATTTCTGGTGGTAAACTTGAGCCTCGTAGATTATAAAATTATTAGTGCATCTGCTTATATGGTTCTTCAATCTCACTCTACTGTGTAATTTGGCACCAACAGCACATTACACAAAAACGTTTATGGAGCAGTCGCCAGGTTCTCTTGCCATGTTCCTTTTTATACATCCCAAAGCGTGAAAAAACTGGCAAACACAACCGTTTTGTTTATGAGTGTGGTTGATATGCCAAAACACCTAAAGTTGGGTTAATTACAACAATAAACCAGATCCAGAGTTTCTAAACATTTTCCATGTTAAGAAGGCAGATTTTTTTCAGATGCAAATTTATAAATATTCAGCATATAATTGCAAAAAGTTTTATCTTTTTGCAAGACAGCAGGAAAATAGGAAAGGCAGGAAAGCAGGCAGGAAAGCAGCCATAATAGAAGAAAGGAAATTAGGTGGGGAAAAACGACGGCCAGTCGGATGGATGGATGGCAAACAGAGGTGTGACAGAAATGTACAGATTGATGGAGGGAAATGTGAAGAAAGATCCTACATTTAATAAAATAACAAAAAGATATGATCAAAAGTCAGCCTGAAAGCAACATCTGCAGTCTTCAGCTTAAGCAGTAATGATTGCTATGCTTGAAGTGATCCCAGCTGAACAAACAAAAAAATACCCCACGACATCTTTGTAGTGTTTTCCAACCCCTAAAGAGGTGGGAGGAGAAAGTGGAAACCTAAAAGTAGATCCATAATATATTGAAAGTTTACTAGTTTGAAGGACTATGCACCTATAATCAGAGAACCCACAGACAGACCCCACCCTGTAAGTCTCATCTCTGTGCCCACTTCAAGGCCAGGATACAATATCCCACAGAAGCACACCCTTGTTGTGTTCTCCCTTTATCTTTCCACCGAGATCTGTGATAATAAAGCGGGGAACGAGGAGACCGTGTAAACCTTTCCACGTTTACGTTCATCCTCCTCCGATTCTCAATGTGCGACACCGAGTTTCTGAGCGACACATGCCTTACTGTTGTGAGGACAAAAAAGGAGTTTATTTTAAGGACTTCCTCTCCACTTCAGAAGTGGGAAAGTGGTGAAACCCTGTAGGACAAATTCACCAGAACAAGGATCTCTCATGTTTCAGATTTGTGTTTGTGAGTCAGCACATTAATCGGCGCGTGTTTGTTTCGTTTGCGTGACAAAGCGAGCATTTGATACATCTGCTGCAAACAGACGACGACTCGCTTGTTTTTACATGTCCCTTTTGTGAGTGTTGTAAGTGTATTTTCATGCTTCGGGCTGGGGTGGTCTTGCTTTCCTGACGATCGATTGAGCAGCCCCAGCTCAAGCTGCTCATGGGATGATGCGATAAGCGCTCACTTCCTAGAAGTGTAAGCATGTGTGTGTGTGTGTGTGTTGGTGCAGCCATGGATCAATGCAGGACTAATCATCCCACAGGGGCAAGTGTGAAGTCCAATCACGCTGTTCAAACAGCTTGCCCGACCTGACACACAAACACTTTGATGCCTGACTGATTACTGAATTACTTCTTGCCCTGTCCACCACTCACTGGCATTACATGCACTCCATATTATGCTCTACGGTACATTATTAATTTAACAAGAATCAAACATGCATCCAAGTGGTTTCATGTACATGATGCTAGAAGCCTTACAGATTGAGCAGTGTTCCTTTTCTCCAAAAGCTGTAATATTGTAACTTGAAGGCTTAAAGGTTGGTTTGCTTTTTTACTCATCCATAATGCAGCTGAATATTTTTTTTCAACCATCACATCCCGTATTTACCAGTTCGACTTACCATATAATGACATTTTTAGTGGAAAAAAATTGAGGTTAGGAGCTTGGCCTGATTTTGTAAAGTATACCCCCTAACCCCTTGTACTCCCAGTTCTGATTTACCAATTCATGATACACAACTAATTTATTTGCAGGATTCGAAGGTTTTACAATATAGCACATCAAAGATATTCAAAAATAAATGCAGTTTGGGAAGTTAAAATAAGGCTTAATGCTAAATGACAAACTATTGGCTGGCATTTTTAAAGCAATCAATACTGAGGTATATTCGGTGTTTGAACTATAAAATAGGCAGTCATAAGTATTTTTAGAAAGGATTAAATAAACACAGATTATGGGCTTTTCACAGGTGGTTGTGGTCCCCATGAATACCAGGGGTTCGCTGTATTTTAGTTACATTTTAAATGTGCTTCACTGTTATTACAGCTGCAGGTCTTTTGGAGTATTTCTCTACCAGCTTTGCACATCTGTAGTCTTGATTTTCCCCGATTCGGTTTGGTGAAATAGCCCAGGCGAAGATGGATTTGAGTAGATTAAATGGTGTTTAGTTGAAACCGGGGTTGTTTTTATTTTATTAAATAAGACCAAAATACTTTGAAATACATTGTGGTAACATGACAGATTTGGTTGTTTAATTCTGAAACTTTCATAGTTTTTCACACTAAAGGTTGGTTTTCTTTTACAATCTTACTTCTTAATTAGAAAAAGAAAACTAAATTTGGTGGAATACGAGCTTCATATTTTCTTGTTTTTAAAATTCAAATGAAGAAACGTGTGAAATCCTCCAGGCTACACATTTCTCTACAATATTCTTTCTGTGCCCACACACTCTATTGACAGTTTTGGGTGGTAATGGCTGTTTAACTTCGAAGCTCAATCTTTTGTCGTCTTGTCCAAATGCGTGTGTGTGTGCGTGTGTTGTGCACCCACGCATGCATGTCGTCATGACAAAAGCAGCTTTTATTGCGTCAGTCTGGCTCTGTTGGAGGGGCGTCACAGGGTCACATCATAACTGAATTAGTCAAGGTTCAACAGGGCTGAAGAGCAGGTTGGGGAGGGGGAAGGGGAGGTGCAGGAAGAGGTCCCAGTGGGTTAAAGACTGGGTGTGTGTGGTTGGCGCGACTGGATTCCGTCCATTCATGCTTGGCTGGACGTTGGTTATGCTAACAGGCTACAGTGATAATCTAGTTAGAGCTAGCGAAGCAGGGGCGCTGGGTATGGGTTCGATGGGGGTCAAGGTCGAAGGGTATGGGTGCTGCGTTGGATGGCAGGTGGTGGAAGCTGAATAGTGAAGTGGGGGTGCAGTGTCTGGGTGGAAAAGAGGCAGATGATGGGGCATGAGGGGACAGTGGGCACACGGTGAGGAGTGGCAAAAGGGCAGCTGTGTGTGTGGCTTCACCACGACTCACTGAGGTCAACAGATGGACTGAGGTGAACAGAAGGGCTTCAAAAACGATCAGATAGCCTTTTATTAAATCAGAACCAGGCTTATCTAATCGTTTTTTCCTTTTCACTTGAGTTGATTTGCTCTTCAGCAACATCTATGGTTTAAAATGAGAGCTGTGGTCATTGTTGTACGTCTGAAGTAGCAGAAATAATGGCAGCTCTGTTCATGTGAACTGAAGAACGTCAAAGAACTACGCTGGAGCAGAATCCTGAACGTATTCAAGTGATGGACTTTATATCATGGCCTTATATATTTAAGAATCACTTCCAACCAAGGAACTACTTGGATTCCCTGAAAACTAAAGCTGTTGCCCCTGCAACTCTACAACGGATAGTCGGAAGGAAACAAACGGATGAAAAAGTAATTTGCAAAAGCTCAACTTTGGGAGATTCCCTAATGAGAATCTGGATGAGTCACTACCAGATAATAAATTAAATTGAGCTAGAGAAATGAAAAATTAAACTAATGACATGAGGAAATAGGTTTTACTTAGAGGTTTACAAAAAAAAGAAACATTGAAAGTCTACAATTCTACAAATGCAATTTAGTTTGATAAAAATCTAAAATTTGACACCTTTTTTGTCATGTTAACTGTGTAACAAAGCTTAGAGATGACATTTGAAAGTGTGGATAAGCCTGACGTGCTCGTGTTGCAAAGAAAAAGCAACACAAAAACAACAGCACGAGCAGCAAATTTCTGATTATGGCTCATTATGCATAAAAAAATTACTTCTGATCTCAGCGACATCAAAAGATCTGGATGTGTGTGCAAAGAAAACACTCAGGTGGAAGACTGCAAAAAGCCTTTTGATGATGAAAGACAGAAACACTCCTTAAAACAACCTCCAGGATGAATGTGTTAGCCAGGTTTTAATATAATAATAGGTTTTACTAGTTATTCAGACCTAAAATTTTATTAAATTAATTGCCTTCCCAAACTTCTGCAGACATCATAGGAGTCCCAAATATGTTGCCATGTCTCTAACAGGAACTCAAACAGTAAGTTTTTTTTTTCTCTCCAGAATTAGTGTACTGTTATCATTACCACAGTAATTCTATAACTTTTCTCCAATTATATTTAAGAATATCTACATTCACCAGCCACCTAATTAGGCACACCTGTTCAATTTCTAAGCAGCACTGTTCAATTAATGATGCTAATATTATGTCTCGGCAGCTAATTAGCATCTCAAAAGCTCAAATAATACCTGAACTATGACCCCAAATCCCAAAGTTGAAGAGGAAACTTCATGGATACAGAAGGGGAGAAAATCCAAACATTCTCTTCTTCGATAATAGAGCAAGGATGTTACCCCCGACTCCATTGTATTGTTATGTGGTGAAAAATGCCTTGCTGATGTCAGAAGAGAATGGGTATGCTGGTTTCAAATGACAGAAAAATAATTCAAA
This sequence comes from Poecilia latipinna, assembly GCF_001443285.1. NCBI lineage: Eukaryota > Metazoa > Chordata > Actinopteri > Cyprinodontiformes > Poeciliidae > Poecilia > Poecilia latipinna. The sequence continues at coordinate 65,078 of NW_015113528.1, read as the reverse complement.
TAGAAACTCGTTACAACCAAACTATGTCAAACACCATCTCTGAAACCACGACACGTCAAATTATGAAACAGACATGGACTGCTCTAATGACTCTTGATTTCAGCTGCAACATTCAGTTGGCTCTTAAAAATGAGATCCCTGGGCGCCGCTTGGCTCTGTGGTAGAACAGACTCACTGCATGGAGGCCACAGTCCTCAGTGCATTTGATTCCTGGCCTCGGGCCATTTACTGCATATTGTTCCCTTCTCTGTCTGATCTGATCTTCTTTCTGTCCAGCTACAAATTTTAAAAAAAGCCTCTAGAGCCTAAGAAACCTTTAAAAACAACATTTCAGTCAAAATTTGGGGCAAACAATATTTAAAGCATGGATTCATCCCTCTTCCTATCACCAAATATTATCAACTACTTAGTGAAATGTGGAATGCTGCCCCACAATCTCAATCTAGTAGAGAATGTTTGGGATGTGGGTCTACATCATAAATGTGCAACATTGAGTTCTGAGCCTTAGTGACAGCTTTTGCCACTAAGAACGCAAAAGGAGTCCAATTAGTACTAGCAAGATGTGCCTAAAAAAGTGGCCAGTGAGTGTGAAGGGGGAAAAAAAATCACTAGGGTGTTAATATTTATCATATCTAAAAGTCAAGTACATTAAACAGCATAGATTTGTGCAAAGTGGGGTTCTGTTGAGAGGTTATGACCAGTAAATAAATATCTTACGTTAATCAGTCGATTAATTTTCAAATGAGCTGGGCAGAGACCAAAGCTAATTTCTACAGTCTTTAAGTTATTACACGTTGAAACAAATGTCAATGTTGTCACATTTGCTAAAGATCGGTATTGAAATAGCATTCTGTGCTCATCAAGCTTAAAAAATACATGTATTTTTCCTTCAATTTACTTCCAAAGCTCTAAAAAAATGGTATAGAATTCACTTCTATTCTCACCAGCTAACGCATAAAAACTGAACCCTGTTCTGTTTGTGCTTCTCAGCTTCAGCAATGTGTGAAAGCAGGAGCAAACTAAGGAGGAAAAAAAAAGAAGCTGAGTGAGGATCATAGGAGAGAAGGCTGCGTCAACACTGCATCTGTTTTCACACACAATTGAGTTACAGGCAATAAATTCTCTCTTTTCACAGCTTGTACAGCTGAAATGTATTAAGTCACACACCCACACATGCACACACTTCACCAGGACACACTTTCTCACGTTCATACGACATCTGAAGGTGTCGATTGGGATTAGCTTTGGTTCTTTGGGTGTTTTTAAGAAAATGCGACGTACTGGCTTTGAGGACGGCCTCGTTAACCTCGATCTCCCCTCTGCTCAGATCCTCGTACTCCAGGTGGGGGAAGTACTGCATGGCTTCAGGACTTGCGCCGTCGCTGGAGTAGCCGTTGGAGATGGAGTCTCTGGGGCTTTCTGTACCGCTGCGCTGGTCATCATCGAACACGGCCACCAGCTGGAAGAGACACACACCATCAGGCCTCTGCTGTGAAGCTTACCGTTCGAGTTGGTGCAGGTTTCCCCAACTTGAATTTAAGACTTTTAAGACCAGTATGAATGGAATTTAAGACCCGTGTTGGGACACAAATGTACAACAGAAAACTATTGCAAAACAAAATGGTACTACTTGTGTGATTTATATGATTAACTATAGATATTGTTGCATTCTTACTAAAGATATTCATTGCAGTTCCTTTTTCTCCATTTGTTATAATCTGTGGCTCCATTCTCTCTTGGTTCCATGATCTGATCCTTTTTCCTTAATCTCATCCTTCTCAGCTGAATTTCCCTCTACTTTAATTCATCAATATTCAATTGACTAGAACTTGACCACCTTGTTTAAAATGTACCAGGCCTCAGACTTCAGAGTTATTGTTGTATTAAATGCGTCTTAGATCAGCGCAGTAGCAGCATTGAAAGTTTTCTGTGCATAGAATGTCCGTAGTGTTATGCAATTGTACGACGTAGCACTGTGGTTGCAAAATGAAGTGAGCCAATGGTGAAGACAAATGTTGTCCAGTCAACTGGTGATAAATTTGCTCTTAGCAGCTAGCTAACAGTAGCTTGAACCACCTGGAGTCATAAAACGTAAGGCTTTAATTTTAGATACATGAATTTAAGGCTTTAAGAATCCAGACATCCTGAGTTTACATTTATAAATGAATAAAATAAGGATCTAGATCTTGCCAACTAAAGAAGCTGGAAATGCACAGCCTGATAGCATCATCAAAGAGCCATAAACACAGTGAGACCTTCGTGTTATATATCTTGCCAGCAACAACAATGCAACCTGCCTCACTCTGCCAAATCTGCCAATGTGACAACATAAATGCGTGAGAAAAGCAAACAAAGCAGAATTCTCAGCTCATCTCCCTCCAGAAGAAGCTTCTGCAGAAAGTTAGTGAACAAAGAAGAAAATCTGACCAAAGATTCTGCAGATGGAGGAATTAACGTGTGCCGAGGTGTGTACCTATGAAATTAGCAGCCGAATGAGATCTGACAAGAGAATGAGAAGCTGTCAAACACAATGACACGGCCGCCTCCGTGAGATGACTGGAAGAGATGGGATGGGCTGAGTGGAGCGGGGGGGGAGGGCAGGAGAACGACAAACCGGCCTAATTGAGAGGGGGACACGATGGCAGGCCGAGGAAATGTTTGTGTGCGCTCACTGCGGCTACATGCTTTGATAAATGGGTGCGCGGCGGCGTGACGCTCTCATTAGCCAAGCCGGGCGACGGAAATGACCACTTAATGAAATGCAATAACCCAAGTGGAACAAGGGATGAAAACGAAACAACAGATGAGCTGAGCGCATCAACAGACCCTTTTCACATGACGTCACACAACTTCCGTTCTGACTTGACGCAGTGCATCTTTATCTCTGGAGGATGTTTACGCATCCTCTGGAGCGTAAACATCAGCCACAAATACGATTTGAAAATATATCACGATTTGCAAGCAAATTTTCTTTGATAATCTAAACTGGACATGATATGTGTTTGACTATGAAGGTACGCATTTGTCTTTTCTAGCTATTAGTTGTAACAATAGCAATTTGTTAGCTCTCCCTCATGCTTTAACTTTTCAAAAGGTTGCTGTTTTATTTTTATAACTGCAGCCGATTTTTTGTTGTTTCTGTGCGCATGTTTTTTTTTTTCGATCACACACTTAACGGTGATTATTTACAAGGAGCGATCGTTGTTATGCAAACTGCATTTGGGAGCAGATTTTTTGAGTTCCAAAAGGGAAAAAAAGACACTTCCCTGTCGAATCTTCAAAATAAAACTGACATCAAAAATCTGATTTCTTTATTACATTTCTTTGATGTAATAAAAGTAATGGAAGTTAAAGCACCATGAACAACAGGGTAGTCACGTGGTGCATCATTCCCTCCAGGACGAACTGAAGGGAAAATAAACATTTAATCATGAATGCTCATTATGTATACACTCAGTCATTTTGATAGTAGGCAAATATAGTTAATCTAGACACTTAAAGCCTGTGTTGCCTTCATTATAAGCCTTATCTAAGGCTATCTAACACTTAAATACGGCTGTTCTTAACCTTACCTTTCATTATATCCTTAAGGTAATGAGTATCTGTGAATTTTTCAGTTTTCAGAGGCAAAATTACCCCGGAAGTAAAGATGCACTGCTTCAAGTCATAACGGCCCTTGTCTGATGTAACTGTGAAAAGGGTCTATTAACAAACTATGGCAGCCGTGTGCGTGTGTGAGTGTAAACGGTGGGCGCCATCCATCACGGCGCTATGCCACCTCCCACCTAAAACCTCTCGTGATTCAATATCCTCTCGACACCTGGCCAGCGCCGCACACCGAAGATTCGTCAGCTGTATTCATGTGTATACGCCAGAGATGAGGAATTGAGAGGCAGGCGGATGCAAAGGAGAGAGAATAACGGAGTGCCAGGAAAACAATCTGATTGTGCCAGTTGATGGATGCATCTTGAGCCTTCGCTCCTCTTTATCTGCCTTCCTCTTTCTCTGCTTATCTCGCTCCCTTCCCGAGCCTCCGTCTCCTTCTCCAAACTTACTGACGGCATCAATCAAACGAGGCGTCTCGAAGCGGCGGCGTGATGAGAGACGCAGCTGTGACCTTCCCGCAAAAGATGATTTGGTTGTTTTGAGCAGCAACTTATTTTAATGTGAGGGGGGGAATGATCATCTGCTTTTTGCTAGCTTATGGTTTTATGGCTCACACAGGCAAGGAGCGGTGCTAATGTGGGCTACACTGCTGCTTTCACTCATCATTCAATCAAACGCCAAGTATTGACAAAATGATTCCTCTGCTGCGTAATTTCAAAGTCAAACTCCAGCAAAATGGACCAATTGTGCTGCTGCTGCAGCTCAGCTTTTATCTTGAACACCATTTTGAAATAAGACGTGTAAAATTCACATATAGTGCTTTACAAAAGTATGTGTATCCCTAGGAAGAAGGAAGAATATACATTCATGTTTATATATATATATATAAAAAAAAATATATATATATATATATAAAACCTGTTAGACCTATAAAAAAATGCCCAAAAGTTTAAATCAGATGAAGCCCACTATATTCAAGCTCTAAAACATCTTTAATAAACTCCTACTGATATCTAATCCACTATTTAATTAAACCCTACATCAATCATTTTCCCACCAATGAACCGGAAAATTCCTCAAGGCTTCTTTACCAAATCTGAAAGTGTTGTTGTTATCGTTATTATTATGAATGTTTTATGTAAATTACAGACAAAGGATTTCCCAAGACCATAGTTTCTGTTCTTGGTGTTTTGTATAAAAAAATACCACCTGCTGAAAGTGAGTGATTTTCACTAAATTAGAAGAAAATGGGCTTTACATCAAACACAGAAATACATTTTCAAATGAAAGAAATGGAGCAAATTTCACAACAAGTGTTTAAATTGACACCCCAAACAGTGAGTTAGTGTTGAGCTTAAAATAAAGTCTTGATATTATTAAAATAGAAGTTTGCAGCACAAGTATGTCAATATTTTTGTTAGGATCTGGTCTCAAAATACACAAAAACTACATCAACTAACTTGTTTTAATTTAACAGGATAACATTAAATTTGTTTATTTTTCTTAATGGGTAGTAATACTAAATATATATTTTATTTTCTTCATGTGGCGCTTCTGAAAGAGCAAACAGGAAGTCCTTTCTTATCAGTGAACTCCAAACAAGCAAATGTCACATTAAGTTTAATTATTGTGATGATGTGCTTTTCACATAATGCAAACAATTTTACGTATTTAAGGTAAAGCACATTCCACCAAAGTACTGATGAAGGTCTGGACTTCAAGAAAAATATTACAATTTATTTTTCTGTCACTTTAAATTAAACAGCCTAAAAGAAAAACTTAAATTGATTGTTGTATTTATTTGAAGAAACATATTCCAAGTTGCCTTTTATTTTATTTTTTTTAAAGTATGTAACTTATAAAGTAAGTGATTTACAGTTACATAAAAATCTAAATGATCATTTGTGTGAGGTACCACTAACCTGACACTCATAATTTTAGTTTTTGCAAACTAATAGAAAAAAGATCAGAAAAGCCATCAAAACTGTGGCAATAATGATTAGAAATGAGACAATCTTCACTTTGTTAAACTCTTCATGTTTCAGCTTAAAGCCTAAAAAAAAAAGTACATGAAATATTTTTATTTTTCTTAGCTATGAAAAATATGCTTATTATAGAAAGTTTTACTTTTGATTTCCCAAGTTCAAATATTTCACTCATTCATCAGTGCGTGTATGACCATAAAAAGGAGTGAAGGGATCTTGTTTCTTACTTATTGAAAACACAGGAAGGTTTGAAATTTCATCCTTTCAGCACGGCTTCTCTGTCCCTGTACAAAGAGCAACACCTTTCATGGTTCATGGTGTGTTTATTTAACACACACGGTTCTTTCAGTTCTTCCTGGCTGTGATTAGTATCCCCAGAAACAAATTGCCTTATTTTCCCCACTGTGTCCAATTGAGGGGGGGGAGACACTGATATGGACCCAGGCAGACTGTAGGTCTGCTGCAGCTGAATAATGTCGCCCCCTTGTCTCGTTTTCTCAAACAAACGCACCCCATGTCAAATACAAGCAGGTGAACCCTGTGTGTGGCAGGACTCAGCCGTGTTATGAACTGTGAGTCACGACAGTGCGTTTTTGTCATGTGATCAGGCTGGCTGCAAAGATCGTTTGTGTGCTGGACAGCCGCCAAGATTACAATAAAACAAGAAAATCTCATTCAGTGGCACGCATGAAGCATAGATAGAGACAAAATGCCTCGGGAGGCAAAGTAAAGCGGAATATATGCAGCATCAAAAGGAAAGCAACTTACATTAACATGCTGCTTAGTGAAACCGTTTTAGAAAAACAAAACTTTGCTATGGCTTCAGTTTAAGAGAAAACTCCAGAGGACACAAAAGGCCTGAGTAAAACAGGGCTCGAGATTTTAATAAACTCTAAATATTGAGGCATTTATACACTGAAAAACAACTAATTTTTCGACATTGGACGTTCTGCTCACTTATTACACCTGATTATGGTCAAATTAATTTGTGCATCTCTAATGTATATAAATATTGTTTGCATCTATGCTGACAGATTAAAAATAAAAACTTATAATCCCAAGTGATCTAAAAATCTTCTTGAATATTAAATATCTCTTCCATCCTTACAAAATCTGACTTTACATATCCAAGTAAAGAAACAAATATTCTTTGTTTACCATGGGATAAACTGTATTTTTCGAGGGTGACCTATCTAAGAGGCACACTGGTGTACACTTTATTTAACATATAAAATGATATCTGCTCTTAATGGATCTGAGTAAGAGCAGAGTGCCACAAACTCTGCAACTCACTATAAAACGCTTCAGACAAATGAAAAAAAAAAAAAAACACTTAAGAACAAAACTGAAATTGTATACACGTTGTTTCTGCATTTTCCTTTACAACGCCTGTTTTCATGCAGCAATTTGGCAACAATAATTTTCCATCCTCGGGTGTTGCGCTTATCTAGCACACCAACAGCTTGCTGGCTGCCTGAGTCATGACCCTTTTATTCAGTGGAAGTAAAGTCAAACAGGTCTTTATCCTTTCGCACAGACTGGCAAAACTAAAAGCTATTTTCTTACCACTAAGACCCATATGACTAAATAACTTTGATTCTACGAGAGAAAAGTTATTATTGATGATTTTTCTAGTAGCTAGGAAATGAAACAATGCTGTTGTGTAACCCAGCTGAGTGGCTTTAAATATTAATTCACGTGCTCGGAATAAAAACACATGACTGAAATGCAGACAGACCTGCGTGGAGCCGACATGCAGGGTGGGATGTTTTCAAAAGAAACAACTGCTTTAGGTCGGATGTTTTGCACATGTGAAAGGAGGAACAGTGCCACCTTGTTTTAGCCAAACGCAACTGCATGCACTCGAGTCTCTTAACCTTTACATGAGCATCACACACATCCGGACGCACAAGCGAACATCCACACTTCCCTATTCCATCCGCCAGTACTAATCAACCCATTTTTCTTCTCCTCTCTCATCGGCATCCACCAGCACTGCGGAGTGTGTTTCTCGCTCTGTGTGTGTGTTTCTCTGCCCGGAGTCTATTGAGATGCTTTTTCGCCATTGTCATTTATCTTACGACTGCCTCCCCCCTTTCCCCTTCTGTTTTCTTCCTCTCACAATATTCTTAATTTCTTTCTTTGAACAAGAGATGCATAATTCAGAAGGACCGCGTCGCATTCTGGCAGGAAAAAAAATAATGGCAACCTAAACATCGCACAAGCGTTCCCATCCAAAACTACAGCGTTAAAAACCAGAGTGCAGAGAGCACCTTTTCAAATCTTAATCACACAGGACCCGTAACAGTACAAGGTCTGAGCTAAATCTTTCTCCAAATAGCTTGTAACTCTGCATTCACGCATCTGGTGTCGTTTTCGTTTTCCGAGCTCCAAGCTGCAGAGCTGTGAAACCTCCCGAAAGCCGAACGTGTTTGCAACAGCAGCACTTTCCCACTCGGCGGATGAATCAGATGCTGTTCAACACAATGTGTAGAGAATGTGTTTCTCCATGGATGCAGAGTGTGATGAATAGTGACAGTGCGAGTACAGAGAAGGGGTGAAGTGTCTGCACCGACAGAGTGAGAACATTTGGCTCTTAATATCTATGCTATTATAATAGAAACGGCAATGAGTAAAGAAAAGAGGAGCAGACGGGTATCTGCACTTTAAAAATCAACCTTTGGCTAATTGTAGAGCAGTGAAGGTGAGGCTGCAGGTTCTTGCCAAATTTCTACACCTACACTCTCTGAATCTGTCAAGGACTTTTTTAGGTGGAAAAAAAATATTACAAGTTACAAAAGTTCAATCAGTTTATATCGGTGGAGAATAAAATTGTTTTATACAAATGTCAAGGATTCATATATCTACTCTGGCCAAATTAGATCACAATCTGTTTTTTCTCTGCTCTGAATATAAACCTCTTGTTAAGAGACTACCTGTTAGGAAAATACAGGAAGCTGAAGAAGCCACACATGGTTGTTTCGAAGCAACAGATTGGATTGCTCTTTGCCAGCCACATAGAGAGGACATCGGTGCCATTGGGACCAATAAATTTCTTCTAATTATTTTTAATATTTCCCCACTGTGGGACAATAAAGAATATTTCTATTCTACTCTAGAAAAGGATTATAGTGCACTTCCAGGGTAACTGGCTATATTTAAAACTAAAAAACAAATAAAGAAATAGAATGAAAAATTTATTTTTATGTTGGCACATTCATAGCAAAAGTTACAGGCACACACCGCAAAGAGTGTCGCTCAACGAATAAGACTGTAATGTGCGTATTCTAAGAAACACGTCTTGGTTTTTCTATCATCAACATATAAATATTTTAAAGCTAAATGTCTGGGTGTGTGTTTTGGCAGTATACTGCATTACTTTTGGTAAAGCGGAACAGGGTGTGTGTGTGTGTGTGTGTGTGTGTGTGTGTGTGGCACTACACACTCCAAAGGTATCCGAGTCCTAACATCTGCAGCATCAGTCAGCGTGATGGAGCATGTGTGTTCCGACTGAAAGCAGAAACCCCAATAAAGCCACAACTACACAAAGCAAGACTCCAGCTGAGGCATAACAGTGTAGGCTATGCACAGTGACAGGTCACATTATTATTTATGCACACTCATAAAGGGAGAGGGTAAACTCTTCATAAATCACTCGGGGCCTGAAAGGCCTTTGGGGAAGACGAGGGGAGGGAACGAGCGGAAGGCGACGGGGAAGAGAGCGAGGGTTGTGGGTGACGAGGGAGCTCCAGGCCTCAAATTTCCCAGGTCAGCAACGGGAATATCAAAACCAGCTCGTTCATCATTCCCACAGTGAAAACACATCACATCGGCTCCTGCTGCACATCTATCGAAACGCCACACACTGGCCCACAAACATACACAGGACCAGGCAGTCCCTCTGCGCTCGAAGTCATAACCTCGTTCTCGTAAATGTGCGCGGGCTGCTACATGTACACACAAACACAGGAAGAAATGACATGTTCCAAATCTCCTCCCCAAAAAGTCACAGCCAGAGCCCAATAATCAGCTTTCCCTTCCCTGTGGCCGTTGCACAGCCACCTGCTTCTTCCCTCGCTCCCTCCCTCCTTCCTCTCGGGATCTGACGGAGAAATGGAAGGAGTGATTAACTCGGAGCTGCGAGGCTGGCGCCCTCTCACCTGTGGCTCTCCCCTCCGCCGCCTGCTCCTCCTCCTCCTCTTCTTCATATTTCCATCCGCCTTCCCTTGACATTACACTCACACGCCTCTTATTTTTATTCTTCTCCTTTTCCAAAACATGTTTGGGATGTATCGCAAAAAGGAATGAATGACATAGTCAGAATTTTCTTTCCGACTTCATCTTCAATTTAAAGCAGCTCTGTATTTGGTATATGTATGCATTTTCTGTCTAGTTACATTCTTATATGGATGGACAATGCTTCTCCATGCTTTAATGTTAAGTCAATATCGACCTAATAAAGCTTGTGTGACCAGGTGGGGAAGGGTGCAATGAATTTAAAAAAATTTTTTCAGGTGAAGTGCTTTTTTCCCACTCTTCTAAACACCTTTAGGCTGTGAGTGATGTAGGTTCTCCATGGCAACCAGAGGTACTAAATGTCAGCAGTAAAAAGGCTCATATATCTGCATCGGCAAGCTCAGCTGAAAGCAGAGTCTACACTTTAGACTAGAAATGTAACATAAATGCAACCTGCAGCAGTTTAGCCAATATGCATGTTTACTTTCCGACTATATTGGAGTTGATATAAAGGGAATAAAGCGACGTATGGAATCACTTATTGTTACAAGTCGCAGCTTGATAGGGTGCCAGCACACAGATTGACATTCTGATGACGACTAGTGATAAAGACAAACCTTTCCTATACGGCGATATCCGTCACTTTTTCTATCCGTATGCGTCAGATTCAAGCACACCAATAATGCTGGGGACCAATTCAGACGCATTACCGAACCCCAGAACTCCATTCATTAGGCCAATCAGTTAGGCGATGAGGCCGAGAGGCAGCAAAATTGAATGATAATACCAACAATGGATGTGTGTATATGAATTAAAGTGTGGCATTGTGAGCAGCACAATGGAAGCAGATGTGGCTTCGGCTGTGTAATTGTGGTGGAGAATCATTAAATATTTAACCTAAATGAGGTGGATTTGCGAGCATTTATGCTTTGGTTGAAAAAGTACACACTGTGACACACAAACAAGCACGACAGGGCTGAGATCAAATTAGATCAACACTAATTTGAATTATTAGCATTTAGAGCGAGCAGAGGAAGAAACTAAAATAAAAAAAAGCACCAAACGCTGATATAAATGCACCTATATGCTGAACTCTGGGGTAATGCCATGTTGGGGAAACAGATGGTGTGAGTTCAGAGAGCAGATCTGCTTTAAACAAATTGATCTATAATTGATCATTAGCTGGATGTGATTAGCTGCTCTGCGGGTTGCTCAGCCAAAATCAAAGCTAACTGGAGAAGCTAATTTTGACAACATGAAGCTGCAGCTTCAGAAAATCGTTATTTTGACTGCTCTACTGTTTTTATCTTATTTTTATGTCGTGTAATAGACCAACTAAAAATAGCATGTAATGATGAAGCTGAAGGAAATTATCCATAGTTTTTATTATTATTATTTTATGATGTAAAATACAAAACATTTGGCGTCCATTTGTATTCAGCCTTCAGCAAGAGGAGTCCAACGTTAAAAAAAATAAATAAAAAGTGCTTTTTGGCACTAGCAAGCCGCTCCCTTCAGTTCCTCCTTCGTTAAAACAACATCAGAGGATGAAGGCCTTGAATCTTCGACGGCAGGGGTCGCACAAATTTATGCAAAAGAAAACTGAAAGTAGCCTTATCCCGACTGAAACCCAGGGCGTTTGCTTCACTGAACTGACAAATCACTTTGGAGAGGTGCCATTCTTCAAAGTCAAAAGGTAACGCAATGGATCATATAGAAATTAAAATCCTAAGTGTGACTTTATGAGAAAAACCCAACGCGCATGAAAGTTAAACGAAAAAGCAGACTGGCACGGCAAGAATCCTTTCTCCTTAAGCCTTCATTGAGTTCGCTCGATGTAATTACAATCAAACCAGGTTTAGCCGAAAGTGTGTTTGAGAGCAGCTGAGTGCAGAGGGTATAGGGAGGGGGTTAGTTAATTGAATATAATCAGATGGAGAGCTGTTGTGGAGCTCAGATGGGAGGGCTGCATCAAGGTCGACCTGATGAGATTTGATCCAATCAGCTCAAGGGAGCGAATCCCGTCGGGTGAACCTCTCCAGTCGGATCCGATCGAATCCAACTTTACTCAATGGGAAAAAGGTGGAAAAAAAAAAAAAAAGTCAAACCTGCCGCAGATTTGTTATGAATATTCAAATGTGTCGTATGGATTGCAATGTGAACTTAAGAGTGGGTATGGATTCTGATTAGGCTGCCGCTCGTGTCACATTTTTTAATCAGCACACTCGAGCCCCGCGCTCCCCCCCGTTCATCACCGGCCATTCACGCGGTCGGCGCCGAGTTACAGGACCATTCAGACGGCAGTCAACCGGCGGCTTGCCGTGGCATGTGATTGAGAAGGAGAGAGGGCGAGGGAGCGAGATGTCACAGAGCATCAAAGGCTAATCAAGCACGTCTGAGCCTCGCAATCACATCCCATTCAGCTAACTTTTTTTTTTTTTTTTTCCCCCCGTCTCCCCCTCCAGCAGGTTAGCACATTTAAGTAATGCTTCATTGTTGCCTGTCGGGGAGGGAGTGACATTTGACTTGTAATTAATGACTGCAGACAAAATTTAAGCAGCAGAGTTCACCTGCAGCTGCTGGAAATGAAATATGAAAAAGCGTGATTTGATTTTTTTTTTCTTCTTTTAATTTCAAGAGCAGAAAGGTTAGAATTGATTTATACCTGATGGATTTCTTTAAATGTAAAACTTTTTTTTTAAGCATTGCTTTAAAGAGTTAGATGAAGAGTTGAACCGGAGACATTTCAGAAGGAGATCGTCTGGGATTTGAACCATCACATTTAAATTTGGCCAACCAGAGGGAGCCACTGGAGACGCCTTGTAGGTGCTGTGATTAAAAAGGCTAATTAAAAAGGAGACAGGAAATCATTTCAGTTTTTTTTTTTTTTTTTTTTTTTTTTTTTTTTTAAAAAAAATTTCCCTTAAAATTAATTTTTTTTTTTTTTTTTTTATTGGGGGGTTTTTTTT